>NC_057799.1:493196697-493447518 GCF_018294505.1 Triticum aestivum | reverse complement strand
GATGACGAGGACGACAAGGAAGGCGTGGACGAGGATGACGAGGACGACGAGGAAGGCGTGGACGAGGATAACGAGGACAACGAGGAAGGCGTGGACGAGGATGACGAGGACGACGAGGAAGGCGTGGACGAGGATGATGAGGACGACGAGGAGGGAGATGATGAGGACGACGAGGAGAGGCTGGTGACGAGGAAGACGAGGACGAGGAGGAGTGGGTTGACATGGAAGACGAGGCGGAGTTCTATCTCGGTGAGTCGGCCTTGATGGCGGAGCAAACCGCTATCCTAGAGTCCATCCAAGATGAGGCGTATGTGAAGTCCAACCGGCGCTTCCTCCGGGAAGAACAGGCGAAGACCGATGTGCTCTTCGACGAGCTGGATGCGGAGCAAGAGGCGGAGGCCAACGACGTCGATGTCAGAATGGAGATAGTGGACATCTCCGATGACGGGGAGTAGTGTAGTTTTGTTGGTAGATGTTTGCTTTTCCATGGTTTTAATGCTTTCCATGTGTTGTATGCCTGTAAAGGTTGAAAAATGTCAAGCAATCGTCGATGTCAGAACGGAGACAGTTTCGTTTCCATGTCAAGCAATCGTGCTTTGTTCTTAAGTAGTAGTACTACCCCGTCCCAAAATAAATGTGTCAACTTTGCAGTAACTTCATACCAGGCCGTACAATTCACATTGTACTGGTTAGTACAAGGTTGAGCCAATTAATTTGTGACGGAAAGTGTATGTTTTATTACAAATTGCAGTTTCCAGTACCATATTTGGGTCGGAAGGCGTATGTTTTTTACACTGTATTGTTTTATTATAGATTGCAGTTTCAAGTACAAAATAAACGTCTCAACTAGGGCACATATTTGATTCTAGAGATTTCAGTGTGGTTAGAGTTGAATATGGTTTCAACATGGTTAGATTCTAGAGAGGCACTCAACAGCATGCGCAAAAAATCCACAGATGTGCTTCTGAGAAGCACCGTCTTGCATGGTTTTACCGCAAGATGGGATTATACATTTATCCAGGACATTCCAGGTTTTATAAGTGTAGAAAGAATTTTTTTCCACTTATATGTTGTGTGGCAGAGGCACGGCTATTACTTTTGTGAGAGGCATGAATGTGGCGACGGAACGGGCACGGTCACGTATGAAATAGGTGCAAGGTGGTCCCTAATGTCTCCTTAATGTATCATCTATACACTTCACTGTTACAAGCACGATCGTCGTTCTTGTCGAGGCACGGAGGTGAAGGATGGATCCTTTGCCTCTGCGATAGTCACGTCCCATCTTAAGAAGGAAGAAAATCTTCACAGACCCGATACGTCGGAAGCTGGCCGTAAGGCACGCTCCTGCCTCTGCATTTTCGATGACGTCACGTTTAGTGCCAGTAGGGTGGACGTAATGCTCGGTTTGCTGATGTTTTTGTTGTCAGAAACTTTCTTAACATGTTACGCACGAAAGAAGTACGGTTTTACCCGACGTAGAGGCACGCACGTAACGAACTAGAGGCACGGACGTGATTCTAAGGGAGGTACGGACGCGAAAGGATCGTGATGCAAGGACGTGAAGGTGTGCCTCTGCTTTAAAGAAGCTTTCACTGACACGTTTTCATTGCGGGGGGCATGGACTATGAGCTCCATGTGTTTTCGAAGGCATTAGGCCTCATTAATGAACTTATCACACAGAAGGTGAATCTTTTGGTTGACGTCTAGAATGTTGCATAAAACGACGTGAAGCCAAGTTACACACGGTCCCCTTGGTATCAGGGGCACATAGGCACATAAGTGCCTATTGTGGTGCACTGGAAATAAACTTGTGCAAAAGACATGTAAACTACAAGCAAACTACAAGCTTAAATGCGACACAAGCAAACCTAATTTTGTAACAAGTAAACGGCAGTCTTGAGGGAAAGCAAATCTAATGAGAAATCTAGAATGGCATGAGCAATGTTCTAGATACTTTTATTGGCCGGGACCACCTGCTTCAGTACTCATAGTCGCCACAAGACCTAGCGCGCTTCCTGGTCTACTCCTTGTCGAGTTTTGCCCGGCGAAGCCCTTCCTGGATGATGGTGAGGCGGCTCCATATCTCATACGCAGCGTAAGCGTCCTTTGCCGCGTACTCGAGGTGCCTCATGGACAGAGGCATGCACGCCCAGCGGCTGCGTTCTGCGTTGGTGAGCTCTATGTCGTGGACAAGGATGCCTGAGATGTCCCCTAGGGAGTCCAGAGGCTTGGTAGCTGTAGGCACCCTCCATTCCTTCTGGATGTCGACGAAGTGGGCGATCTCCAGTCCAACGCAGCCGAGCATCTCTATGTCGCCGTCGATGGAGAAGCCAACAAACGTGTACCTGGGGTCCGCGAGGAAGTTGTCGAACTTAGTGCAGTTCTTGTCGGCCGCGCTCAGTTGGAAGAGCAGCACTAGATGATCATTGCCGACGGAGAGCTAGACGAGGGCGGGTTTCTGATCTTCGCCATGGTCGATGGTGTACTTCACATCAACTCCGACGATCTTGTGGCGCTCGAACTGGAGGTGTCGCTCGTACTGCTCAATAGTGGTCGCCGCCTTGTGTAAGTCATTGGTGTGGATCGCGTGCAACTTTGTGTTGCCGTGGGCCTGCACCTCCATGAATTCCCTGGTGAATCCCATGGCCTAGAGCAGTTGGTCCACCTGCAACCTGGTTTTTTGTGGGGAACAATGAGTGGGAGCGCAATGGCGATTTCTGTTGTTTGTGTGTGAGAAGGCTGCGACGGGAGTCTAAATTTAAGGGCGGGGAAGTGGCAAAGGAGTGCACGATCTCACTGTCGATGCGGTTGTGCACATCGTGGGTTCTGGATCGTGGTATTTCTTTATAAAAAATAAAAATAAAATCAGCAGTTATGTTTTTAACAACCGTCGTGTCTCTAGCAAGTCATGGAGGTGATCATTGTCTTGCATAGTTTGCTGTCAAATGTTAACTTTTACAATTTATCTCCTGAGGCATGCAGGGGCAATATGTAGAGGCACAACTCTCTGACCAAGAGAAGCATGCTTCAAGTGGCTGGTTTAACTCTCAGACACACGGGCGTGGTACATTCATTGGGAGTGGCAATTGTTTTCAGTGATACATTCGCTGGTAGGAGCAGTGTTGTGTTTCTTCAGAGGCACTGTTGTGTGTCCGTGTTGCAACTGACGCTATGAGACGGTCAGCAAGAACGAGAAGCAACGAGAGGCATGGACATGCAGCTGCAAGAAGCACTCATACAACGAGAGGCGCAACAAGAGGCACAGACACGATGCTACGTGAGGCACGGAGATGAAGCTACGTGATTGCACGGACGTCAATTCGTGCTATGGTGCTACGTGAGGCACGGGCATGAACAAATAGCCGTGCACTCAACTACATGCGCAAAAAGCCACAGATGTGTTTCTGAGAAGCACCGGCCTCCATGGTTTTACCACAAGGTGGGATTCGACATTTATCCAGGGCATTCTGAGTTTTACAAGTGTAGGAAGAATCGTTTTTCACTTATATGTCCTGTGGCAGAGGCACGGCTATTACTTGTGTGACGAAGGAATGTACGTGGCGCGAGGATTGACAATAGGCGTCCGTTACTGTTTTTCCGGAATGTTTTTCAATTAACTGCGAGAGGCATGAATGTGCCGACGGAATAGGCACGGTCATGTCTGAAATAGTTGCAAGGTCGTCCCTAAGGTGTCCTATACGCTTTACAGTTACAAGCACGGTCGTCGTTCTTGTCGAGGCACGGAGGTGAATGATGGAGCCTATGCCTCTGCGATAGTCACCTCCCATATTAAGAAGGAAGCAAATCTTCCTAGACCCGATACATCGGAAGCTGGCCGTAAGGCACGCTCCTGCCTCTGTGTTTTCGGTGACGTCACGTTTAGTGCCAGCGGGGTCGACGTAATGCTCAGTTTTCTGATGTTTTTGTTGTCAACAACTTTCTTAACATGTTACGCACGACAGAGGTACGGTTTTACCCGACGAACTGGAGGCACGGACGTGATTCTAAGGGAGGTAGGGACGCGAAGGATTGTGATGCAAGCACGTGAAGGTGTGCCTCTATTTTCAAGAAGCTTTCATTGACACGTTTTCATTGCGGGGGCCATGGCCTATGAGTTCCATGTGTCTTCGAAGGCATTCGGCCTCATTAACGGACGTGAAGCCAACTTACGGATGGTCCCCATAGGAGTGGAGGCACAGAAGTGCCTTCGTGGGTGTTTTAAGTAGTTGGTGTTATTGACGGACAACCGTGCCTCTCTAGTGTTCTTCTCTGAGGGTCACATGCGTAAGCAATGTTTTCCAAGGAGAATAAACACCTAACTACCTCTGTATTCAATTTTTTTTCCAAAGTGTTCCATACGAACGATTTTTAATATTTGTGTGTGCAGTGGTTTGTTAGAACATTATGCACTGCTTTTAGGAGCATTCTGTAATTGTTGTCCCTGCATTTCAACGCTGCATCCACAAAGGTACTAGTGCATTGCATGCTCGTCATTTTTGTGGATTGCTATGTGTACCTGCTTTGTGCATTACACTAATCATATAGTATCTGTACTGTGTTTATATTTTTCAGTTCACGCCAATATATTCTAATAATAGAAAACTGCAACATTGCACTCGAAATAAACTTGTTCAGAAGACATGTAAACTGGAAGCAAACTACAAGGTTAACTGCACACAAGCAAATCTAAATTTAGAACAAGCAAACGGCAGTCTTGAGAGAAAGCAAATCTAACGGGAAATCTAAAATGGCATGAGCAATCTTCTAGATACTTTTCTTGGCCGGGACCACCTGCTTCAGTAGTCGTAGTCGCCCCAGGACCTTGCGCGCTTCCTGGACTGCTCCTTCTCGAGTTTTGCCCAGCGGAGGCCTTCCTGGATGATGGTGAGGCGGCTCCATATCTCGTACGCAGCGTAAGCATCTTTTGCCGCGTACTCGATGTGCCTCATGGACAGGGGCATGCGCGCCCAGCGCTGGTGCTCTGCGTTGCTGAGCTTCTTCTTCATGTTGTTGTAGTAGTCGTGGACAAGGATGCCTGAGACATCCCCAAGGGAGTCCAGAGGCTTGGAGCTGTAGGCACCCTCCATTCCTTCTGGATGTCGACGAAGTGGGCGATCTCCAGTCCGACGCACCCGAGCATCTCCATGTCGCCGTCGATGGAGAAGCCAGCAATCGTGTATATGGGGTCGGCGAGGAATTTGTCGAACCTGGTGCAGTTCTTGTCAGCGCCGCTCAGTTGGAAGAGCAGCACTGGATGATCCTTGGCGACGGAGAGCTGGACGAGGGCAGGTTTCTGATCTTCGCCAATGTCGTTGGTGTACTCCACATCAACTCCGACAATCTTGTGGCGCTCGAATTCGAGGTGTCGCTCGTACTGCTCGATGGTGGTCGGCGCCTTGTGCAAGTCGTCGGTGTGGATCACGTGCAACTTGGTGTTGCCGTGGGCCTGCACCTCCATGAATTCCTTGATGAATCCCATGGCCTGGAGCAGTTGGTCCTCCTGCAACCTGGTTTTTCATGGGGAACAATGAGTGGGAGCGCAATGGCGATTTATGTTGTTTGTGTGTGAGAAGGCCGCGGCGGAAGTCTAAATTTAAGGGCGGGGAAGCGGCAAAGGAGTGCACGATCTCACTGTCGATGCAGTTGTGCACATCGAGGGTTCTGGATTGTGGTTTCGACTCCCTGGCGGTGCGGTTGTGCACATCCTGGGTTTTTGATCATGGGTTTTCTTTATAAGAAATAAAAATAAAATCAGCAGTTATGTTTTTAACAACCGTCGTATCTCCAGAAAGTCAGGGAGATTGTCTTGCGTAGTTTCTGTCAAATGTTAACTCTTACAATTTATCTCGTGAGGCATGCAGGGGCAGTATGTAGAGGCACAAGTCTCTGACCAAGAGAAGCATGCTTGAACTGGCTGGTTTAACTCTCAGACACACGGGCGTGGTACATTCACTGGTCGTGGCAATTGTTTTCATTGATACATTCAGCTTACTGTCAAATGTTAACTTTTTGCACTCTCGTTGTATAAGTGCTGTGTTTTATCAGAGGCACTGTTGTGTGTCCGTGTTGCAACTGACTCTACGAGATGGACAGAAAGAACGAGAAGCAACGAGAGGTGTGGACATGCAGCTGCAAGAAGCACTCATACAACGAGAGGCGCAACAAGAGGCACAGATACGATGCTACGTGAGGCACGGAGATGAAGCTACGTGATTGCACGGACGTCAATTCGTGCTATGGTGCTACGTGAGAGGCACGGGCACGAACAAATAGTCGTGCACTCAACTACATGTGCAAAAAGCCACAGATGTGTTTCTGAGAAGCACCGGCCTCCATGGTTTTACCGCAAGCTGGGATTCGACATTTATCCAGGGCATTCTGGGTTTTACAAGTGTAGGAAGAATCATTTTTTACTTATATGTTCTGTGGCAGAGGCATGTCTATTACTTGTGTGACGAAGGAATGTACGACGAATGTACGTGCCGTGAGGATTGACGATAGGCGTCCGTTACTGTTTTCCGGAATGTTTTTCAATCAACTGTGAGAGGCATGAATGTGCCGATGGAACAGGCACGGTCATGTCTGAAATAGTAGCAAGAAGGTGGTCCCAAAGGTGTCCTAAATGTATCACCTGTACGCTTCACTGTTACAAGCACGGTCGTTATTCTTGTCGAGGCACGGTCTTGAGAGTCATGAATGTGCCGACGCAATAGGCACGGTCATGTCTGAAATAGTTGCAAGTACGAGATGAGCAGAAACAACAAGAAGAAACGAGGGGCGTGGGCATGCACCTGCGAAACGCACTTATACAGCGAGAAGCACAGCTAGAGGCACATGTACGATGCTATGTGATTGCATGGACGTCAATCCGTGCCCGTGTTCTGTCAAATGTTTTAAGTGACAGTTTGTAAAGGCATGGATGTTTAAGGTGACTGAGCCATAGGGGAAGGCGCTAGGTTTTTAGGAGAAGTGTTGTGCGGTTGACAGAGGTGTATGCTTATCCTCCACAAAACTACTTGGCATGACGCTATTCTGCGGAGCACCATAGTGAAAAATATGTATAATACTGACGTGCGGAGCTAGCAACGTCACTAAACTATTCTGAAACATACTTCACCATAGCCATTCATCCTCCATTATTAGTCAGCGAATCCTTTTATTATTATCAGAGATAAATAAATTAACCCACGTAAGTGTTTCACCTTCTTTGATAGGTAATTTTCACCACCGTCCTCTTGGACATAATTATATGCTTAGTTACATACCATGACATAACTAAATAACAAAACTGGTGTGTACAGCCTGTTCAAAAAACAGACATAAATTACTGAACAAGGAAGTATAGCCACCGGCAACGCTCTATCAGGAAAGGTCGTTGATTATCATCCGCAGCAGCTTCATGTTTCCCAATGTTGGCCACCGCTTTTCAATTGTGACAAGGACAATTGAACCAACCCTTAGCTGAGCTTCCCGGGCAAAATCTGAAAAACCGGTCACCTCCATTCTGCCATCGGTTCGTATGGAGTACGTTGTGCTCATGTCTATTGCATCATACATCTCTGTTAGGCTGATTCCACCGTTTTGAGGTAGATATCCTAGGTTCATCTTTAGAAGCCTCACAACGGCAGACGGGATTATCTGCAGATTGTACCGATATTACTAGATAAAATCAATGTACAAGGACATAAAACATCGAAAATAGCAAACAAAACCATGGCAGTGGATCAAAACAAATAATCAATGACTAACCAGACGACCATTTATGACATTGGTGACGTTTAGACGCTGCACAAAGGGTATGGTGGGGAAGTTGTCAGACTCAAACACATAGTATATCATCTGTCCAAATTGTCTGTATGAGAGGTTTACGCCTCGACCGAACACTGTTTTCCCAATGTACTCCCTCTCCGAGTCATTTAGAAAATCAAGGGCTGCATGAAAAAAATAACTCATTTTCAAACAAATTTGTTTAAACAGATGAACTCGGTATTTAAGTTTAAATTCAGTGCATGTGATCAAGTTGGGATGATAATCAATAGAATTGCATAAAATGTTTCCAAAATAACTTTGACTGTAAGTATGACATTCATTTAGTGGACAGGGAAAGGAGCATCAAAGTATGCTGATAAACGTAGTTTATAAAACATGATGGAAGTTGGTGCACTTACCTAGTGATGGTTTGGGGAGGGGCCTGTGACCTCCTCAAGAATCACCGAGTCTCAAATCTATCTCAATGGACAGACTCCCAGTATCCAGGTTTATGATGATTAGATCTCGATAATGAAGATCGTAGTCACTAATTAACTTTTCCCAGCGAGGTCCATGAATTTTAGACCGGTTAGGTTCATCGGTGATGCAGATCTCATATGACAGATCCTGGTTGGTGATCAGTACTGGATTTCTTTGTTTTCCTTCTTCTTGAAATGCTTCCTCTTTCCACTGGTAGATTGAAGAAGTGACTTGCTGCCTGCAATAGCATGGCACATACTGCGCAAGAAAAAAAATCTTACGAGGCATGTATAACCAAGACAGATAGCGCTTATCATATATGTACCAATTGTTTTCAACAGGTTGCTATTTGATAAAACAAGGTACATAAAAATTGAAAACATATCATTAAATGCTTAAATGTAGGCATTCCATTCCAACAATATGCTAGAAAATTTTATTTCCTCCATCAGAAAGATACACTAGTTGGTAGTAACTGATGGGCAGCATGGGGTGGCAAACATTTCTCCTTACCAGGCATGTCTTGAAGCATCGAGGAAGATTCACAGTTATCGCGCTGTGAAGAACGCCTGACTCCAATCCAGGGCAACCGAAGTTGGTACATATATCACAGCACATGGTTTCCCCTGGAATACGTTGCAAAACAACGGTTATATGAAATTCTCAACACAAGGAAAATTTTATTATCTTGAAAAACTATTTGGCTAAACCGGCATTTTTACATAAATAGTCGTTCACAAGCAATTTCCTAAAAAGACATGTGCACAGCTTTTGATTAGAAGGTGAACAGTAGATATGGGATATGTAATAACAGAGGAAATATGAATTTAATTAAATCAATATTTTATTTTCCAAAAATGGTTGCTTAATTCATCACAATTCAGTATTGACTATTTTTAGAGCAGTTCACAATCTTGGTTGTCAATGTCAATCCGTGAAAGGATTTATGCTTCTTGGTTTTAAAAGCAGCTTTAGCAAATGTATATTTCAAGACAAGACAGGCAAAAAGGAGAAACAATAGTCTATCATCAGACGGCTCAAAGGAGTGTTTGTAACATTAAAATCATATGTAAATTCGTCAGAGCTGCACCCAGCAACAACGTCATCCGCAACCATACACCACCGTCGCCGACACCAACCACCGGAACATGTGTGGCTAGGTGGTATTTGAAACGGGTGATCCATCAACGTTAACCTTGCCTCCAGCGTACATGACCCCAAACGCTATCCTCAAGCACAGACGCCGACTCCCAGTCAACAGCACCCCAAACGCCGACCTCCAGCACCCTGTGGCCGGTTAAGAAATAGAGCTCAATGTCTCGGACTTCCGGCCACCGCCGTTGTTTGCAAGACCTAACGGGCTTCAATTTAAACTACCAACCTCCCTCGGCGAAGTTCATCGCTCACCTGGGACTTGGACGCCGCAGGTCGCTGCAGCTCGTAGCGTTCTCAAGCACAAACGCCGACTCCCAATCAACCCCACCCCTATGAGGCACGGGTCGTGTTCAGGTTCGGCCTCGTACTGCGCGGATTTGGTTTCGATCACAACGAATTTCCAAGCAATTCCTAGCATAACAGCGCAGATGCGTCGCTTTCAAACATGGAGGGACGAAACCAACAGAGAGGAAAATGGATCGTAGCGAAAAATTCACATAGAAATTAAGAGAAAATGGACTAGCCCTAGATCTAGAGGGAGAATCGAGAGAGAAGAGACGACGAACTCTACAGCGGGTGAGTGGGAGGGGGCGGTCTGGGTTGGCACAAAACATAACAGACAGTTATAAAATGCGCCTGCTCACGGACATGGGGCTACTGTACAACGGCAAAGACAAGACTATTGGCTTATTAGGAGCATGGTGGCACACACTGACGGCCCCAAAACGCACGGACTTACATGCAAATAAGGCATGGCTTTGTTTCTGTTTTTCAAATTTTCTCAGCGAGGCGTTCACTGAGACAGGTTGTGCACGTCCATGACGCACGACCATGCTTCTGTTTTTCGAAGTATTTTTTCCCTAGCACGGTCTCTCGAAGGGACAGAGGCGTGAAGCCACGGTGCGCATCGTCCTGTAAGGATAAGAATGAGACGCTCAGTGACGTGTTCATTGACAGACGTGCGGTCTTTAAGCAGTTGGCGCACGGTTGTACATGCGGAGGACACACAGACATCTTTTGTGTTCTCCTAGTTGTTTTCGCATGACACGGCCACTCCTAGTTGTGTTCTCCTAGTTGTTTTCGCATGACACGACCACTCCGAGGGACAGGGGAGTGAAGCCACGGTGCGCACGGTTCTGCAAGGAAAAAATGCACTGAAGTGCCTCTGTTTTTGTAACATTTTAAGTTGCTTGTTCACTGAGAGAGGCAAGGGTGTATGTTTAAATGACGCAAGACCGTGCTACTGTTTTCCGAATTGTTCATTTCTGACACGGTCTCTCGAAGGGACACGGTGTCTGCAATTAGAAGCGGCACATAATCTTTCGCTTTGATGAATTCTTCGGATGCATGAGTTTTGTTCAATATGATAATGAGAATGTAAACCCAGCATCTAAAAAGTGATTGGAGGTTCGTTGCTGACCTTAAGTCATTATCACAGCATTCCAAATGTTTTCAGTGACGTGTTCACACGGACGTATGATTTTCACAACCTCTTGATGCACGTTCATTTCCTGTGGGGTGCACGGACGTCCTTCAGAGAGACGCAGTTGCAGCAGTTGCAGGTTTGCAGTGGACGCATGTTGCTTTTAAAAGACAGGATTTCATGCCAAGCAACTGGAGATAAACAAGAGGATACTAGTTTGATTTTTGAGCATCTGTGTGAGCTGATTTCTTTTATCATAGGGTCCAGAAACATATGATCGATATTGAAAACAGAAAGCATTACATAATTGCTTGACCATGTTTACACAATGCACTCATTCAATATAGCAAGTACATCTCTTCAGACCTATTTTTCAGCATCCACAGTTGAATGGATCTGGCAAATCCATATATTCAACACCTGTGTTTTTTAAGTCCATGTGCATGTGCTCGCAAGTTGTTGTTAATTTAAGCTCTGCGCAATTAGAAGCCCTTTTGTCCATCTGCAGTACCTCTTCTTGCCGTTTGTAAAATTCACGAGTGAAATCTCTGCGCAGGCCAAACTTAAGCCTGATGCTCAGTAGCATCCTAGCATTGAGAATAAAGAATGTCACAAATTCAGTGTTTGCATCTGTGACTTCATAGTTTTCCAGCGTTAATGTCCTCAAACAAATGTCGTGATTATTGAGAAACACCCGCTGCTTTTGGCGCCATTCATTTGTTATACCTCTTTGATCCCATCCTCCCCCCTAAACACACATGAAGAGCAAACTGAGCAGTTAGTGCCAGTATATTATGTATATTGTGCATGGGCTTTCAACGTGTGTGGAATCATCACCTCGATAAACAAGTTTTGCAAGCATTGAAAGCATCGCAGCAAGTCAACAATCTCATCCAGATTAAAGCATGTCTGTGAGATAAACAAGGTCTTGACGGAATCCAGCACCGCGTGTAGGCTACTTATGCAGAGACCCTTCATTGAGCACATAACGTGATATTATTAGCTCGTGGATGTGAATCTCAAGTGCTTTTGAATAACGCAGATCAAAGTAACATGCAGAGGCAGTACCTGAATAACTGTAGACCCAATGACGATATTTGTTTCGTTGGGTAATTCAGAAATTTTTCCCAGTATGTCCAACACAGGCGCGGACAAAACTGTTATTTGTAGTTGTGCATCTACAGAATCATGTAGCAGTCTCCGGAGGGAAGGGGCATCCTCAATGATCAGTTTTCCTCCGTCGGAACGAATGCCAATGCTTACAAGCGTAGCTGAGTTTATTCGTAGACAGCAGAATTTCTTGTTGCAAACAAGCAGCAGGCACTGCAGGGTAGGGCAACCGTGGTGGATGAACTTCCGCAAGGAGACATCCGATATATAAACCTCCACCAGCGAAAGTCTCCTGAGCAGTGGGAGGCAAAACATTTCTACTAGATTGTCTTCTAGTTTGCACATGGCGAAGGTGACGGTGTGGAGAGACGAGCGAAATCTAGAGATGGATGCCGGTGGCGACGGCATAGAAGAAGGGATTCTGCGTGCTGATGGCCCTGGGTAGAAGAAATTTGGGAATATATGATAGAACTCTAAAACCTGGATTTTGTCCAGATTCCGAGACAGGAACAACTCATCGACACCACAAGGTGGGCACTGGAGGTAGCTTGTCGGGATGCAGAGGCGTCCAATCGGGCCCTCGTGATCGGAGAGGATAGATACAGGAAGACTGAAGCCATCGGCGACAGATTCTTCGCGACAACTGCAACTAAGATGTCGGCATTGAGTTCCGACGTATGTTTCCTGGACGATTTGCTTGCCCGGGAGAATGCGGATGATTTGGCAACAGATTTTTTCCAGAGATATGGTAGAACGAGTATCAAGGATCACACGGAAGTCGAGATCGAGTGGTGCGGTGCGCCATATGCGGCGCCACCGAGATGCGAGCACTTGTGTGCGCATGCCTTCCTTTATGGGCAGACGAGAGATGATCTTGCCGAGGATGGCGTCCGGGAGATCGCTGATGCGGTCCGGACCAGACTCCACATGGTTCTCGGATCCAGTGGGCGGGCCACGGCCGCTCCTCTTAACGAGCTTAGAGGGCACGGGTACAGCCGCGAACCTCGTCTTCTTGTTGCTAGAGACACGCTTCTTCATCTCCATTGCCGAGCTCGTGCCGCCTCTGTTGCAGCTCTTTGTGCGGTTGATCTGGGAAGAGGGTTAGGGTTTTACGACTCACAAAGACGACAATATATATACGTACCTAATTTAGAAGATTTTGACAGACGTGGTGGAATAGCCACGGCTTCGACAGACGTGCGTCTTGATGAGGCACGGCTATCAACCGTCCGGATACACAGAAGTTTGGTGGGAGAGGCATGGGTCGGCATACTCAGTTAAGGACACACGGTTGTGCGGTCTGTAGAGGCACGGTGGTGTGGAGCCACAAGACGGTGGCAAGTGTCATGTGAGGCACGTGCGTGCAGGCGCTAGAGGCACCTAATTGCAGTCTGTGCAGGCACCGACCCCATTGAAGCCTCTACAGAGATAGGTATCAACTCCCTGGATGCACAAAAGTGTGGTGGCAGAGGCATGGCTGCGAACACTCAGTTGAAAAGACACGGTTGTGGAGTCTCTGGATCCATGTGCCGTGTGTCTCCAGGGGAACGTAAAAGCCACGGCTCGTGGCACGTGAGGCACAAGGGTGCAGACTCCAGGGGCACCGAAGTTTAGCCTCTACAGGGACGTACGATTGTCAACCCTCTGAATGCACAAAATGACGGTGGCAGAGGCATGGATCCGAATACTCAGCTATGGAGGCACGGGCGTGTATTCTCTGCAACCACAAGGGTCACGGCAAGTGTCATGTGAGGCACGTGTATTGAAACACCGGAGGCACGGAAATGAAGCCTCTTAGGCACGAGTGTCAACCCAATGGATGCACAAAAGAGTGGTGAGAATGCTCTGCTGGAGAGACATCGTTGTGAGCTCTCTGGACCCGCGGGCATCTGGTTCCATGGGCACCTAACAGTCACGGCTTATGTCACATGAGGCACGTAGATGCAGGCGCCGGAGGCACTATTGTGAAGTTTCTAGAGAAAGTCTGACCTTGAGACGAAGAACAGCCATCATGTCACGAGACGCACAGTTTTATTGGCCTACAAATCACGGACTTGCTTCTGAATTGGAAAGGTTCCCACTAACGAGTTCATTATCAGTGGGAACATGGTACTGTACTAACAAAGAGTCAGCATCGTGCCGGTAAAATACTCAGAATCTTTCCGCTGAAACATCTCGATGTGCCTGAAGGCACGGACGTCCCGTAGCATGGAGCACGAGTTTACAAGCAGTGCATCCACCGGCTGACAAGTCATGTAAATACACTATGAACATCTTGTTCGCTCTAACAACAATTATATTTATTGTACAGACTTCAATTATACGCTGGAGGCACAGGTATCAACTGTAGGGACACACTGAAGTTTGGTGAGAGAGGCATGTGTCCGAATACTCAGTTAGAGACGCACGATTCTGCAGTCTGTACAGACACAGGGGTGTGGCGCCACGACACGGGGGCAAGTGTCATTTGAGGCACGTGCGTGTACGCGGTGGAGGCACCTAAGTCAAGTCTGTACAAGCACGCACCTCGTTGAAGCGTCCACATAGCCAGCTATCGACTCCCTGGATGCACAAAAGTGTGGTGGCAGAGGCATGGCTGCGAACACTCAGTTGAAAAGACACGTTTGTGAAGTCTCTGGATCCATGACAGTGTGTCTCCAGGGGAACGTAAAAGCCACGGCTCGTGGCACGTGAGGCACAAGGGTGCAGACTCCAGGGGCACCGAAGTTTAGCCTCTACAGGGACGTACGATTGTCAACCCTCTGAATGCACAAAATGACGGTGGCAGAGGCATGGATCCGAATACTCAGCTATGGAGGCACGGGCGTGTATTCTCTGCAACCACTAGGGTCACGACAAGTGTCATGTGAGGCACGTGTATTGAAACACCGGAGGCACGGAACTGAAGCCTCTTAGGCACGAGTGTCAACCCAATGGATGCACAAAAGAGTGGTGAGAATGCTCTGCTGGAGAGACACCGTTGTGAGCTCTCTGGACCCGCGGGCGTCTGGTTCCACGGGCACCTAACAGTCACGGCTTATGTCACGTGAGGCACGTAGATGCAGGCGCCAGAGGCACTGTTGTGAAGTTTCTAGAGAAAGTCTGACCTTGAGACGAAGAACAACCATCATGTCACGAGACACACAGTTTTATTGGCCTACAAATCACGGACTTGCTTCTGAATTGGAAAGGTTCTCACTGACGAGTTCATTATCAGTGGGAACATGGTACTGTACTAACAAAGAGTCAGCGTCGTGCCGGTAAAATACTCAGAATCTTTCCGCTGAAACATCTCGATGTGCCTGAAGGCACGTACATCCCGTAGCACGGAGCACGAGTTTACAACCAGTACATCCACCGGCTAACAGGTCGCGTAAATACACTACGAACATCTTGTTCGCTCTAACAACAATTATATTTATTGTACAGACTTCAATTATACGCTGGAGGCATGGGTATCAACTGTAGGGATACACTGAAGTTTGGTGAGAGAGGCATGTGTCCGAATACTCAGTTAGAGACGCATGGTTCTGCGGTCTGTAGAGACACGGGGGTGTGGCGCCATGACACGGGGGCAAGTGTCATTTGAGGCACGTGCGTGCAGGCGCTGGAGGCACCTAATTGAAGTCTGTACAAGCACGCACCTCGTTGAAGCCTCCACACAGCCACCTATCGACTCCCTGGATGCACAAAAGTGTGGTGGCAGAGGCATGGCTGTGAACACTCAGTTGAAAAGACACGTTTGTGAAGTCTCTGGATCCACGACAGTGTGTCTCCAGGGGAATGTAAAAGCCACGGCTCGTGGCACGTGAGGCACAAGGGTGCAGGCTTCGGAGGCACCGAAGTCTAGCCTCTACAAGGACGTACGATTGTCAACCCTCTGAATTCACAAAATGATGGTGGCAGAGGCATGGATCCGAATACTCAGCTATGGAGGCACAGGCGTGTATTCTCTGCACCACAAGGGTCGCGGCAAGTGTCATGTGAGGCACGTGTATTGAAACACCGGAGGCACGGAAATGAAGCCTCTTAGGCACGAGTGTCAACCCAATGGATGCACAAAAGTGTGGTGAGAATGCTCTGCTGGAGAGACACCGTTGTGAGCTCTCTGGAACCGCGGGCTTCTGGTTCCACGGGCACCTAACAGTCACGGCTTATGTCACGTGAGGCACATAGATGCAGGCGCTGGAGGCACTGTTCTGAAGTTTCTAGACAAAGTCTGACCTTAAGACGAAGAACAACCATAATGTCACGAGACGCACAGTTTTATTGGCCTACAAATCACAGACTTGCTTCTGAATTGGAAAGGTTCCCACTGACGAGTTCATTATCAGTGGGAAAATGGTACTGTACTAACAAAGAGTCAGCGTCGTGCCGGTAAAATACTCAGAATCTTTCCGCTGAAACATCTCGATGTGCCTGAAGGCAGACTTCAATTATACGCTGGAGGCAGGGGTATCAACTGTAGGGATACAGTGAAGTTTGGTGGGAGAGGCATTTGTCCGAATACTCAGTTAGAGGAATGGTTGAAGCTATCGACTCCCTGGATGCACAAAAGTGTGGTTGCAGAGGCATGGCTACGAACACTCAGTTGAAAAGACACGTTTGTGAAGTCTCTGGATCCACGACAGTGTGTCTCCAGGGGAACGTAAAAGCCACGGCTCGTGGCACGTGAGGCACAAGGGTGCAGGCTTCGGAGGCACCGAAGTCTAGCCTCTACAGGTACGTACAATTGTCAACCCTCTGAATGCACAAAATGGACGGTGGCAGAGGCATGGATCCGAATACTCAGCTATGGAGGCACGGGCTTGTATTCTCTGCAACCACAAGGGTCACGACAAGTGTCATGTGAGGCACGTGTATTGAAACACCGGAGGCATGGAAATGAAGCCTCTTAGGCACGAGTGTCAACCCAATGGATGCACAAAAGTGTGGTGAGAATGCTCAGCTGGAGAGGCACCGTTGTGTGCTCTCTGGACCCACGGGCGTCTGGCTCCACGGGCACCTAACAGTCACGGCTTATGTCATCTATGGAGGCACGTAGATGCAGGAGCCGGAGGCACTGTTGGGGAGTCACTACACGCACAGGCGTGGCGTTTCTCTAGGCCTCACTCAGCATAAACCCTCTCTGGGTGCAAAAAAGTGTGCGCAGAAGGCGCCGAAGTAAGGGCTCTAGATGCACGTGTACCAACCTTCTTGATACTCATTTAGAAAAGCACGGTTGTGAAGTTTCTAGACAAAGTCTGACCTTAAGACGAAGAGCAGCCGTCATGTCATGAGTCACACGGTTTTATTGGCCTATGAATCACGGACTTGCTTCGGTATTGGAAAAGTTCCCACTGACGAGTTCATTATCAGTGGGAACATGGTACTATACTAACAAGAAGTCAGTGTCGTGACGGTAAAATACTCAGAATCTTTCCGCTGAAACATTCAATGTGACTGAAGGCACGGACATTTGCACAGTTACAACACTTTCGTTTGCACAGTTACAACACTTTCTAATCAAGGATTGTTATGGCAAGCTTACAGACGGTACAAAATATTACAAGGGTTGTCTGTTCATGTTCAGACGAAACGCATGTTCAAAAGGGCGCAACAACATGTAACCCTGCAAGCTTGGACAACTTACTCCAGCTCTGTGTTCAGCAGCCACATCTGAATGGGTCCGTCAAATCCAGGTATTCAACACGCGTGAGTTTTAAATAAAAGAACCGGTGCTTGCATGCTCCTGATAATACAAGGCGAGCACGTTCAGAAGCCTTTTTGTGCCACAGAAGATCCTTTTGATGCTTTTCGTAAAATTCTTCCGTGAAGTCTTGGTGGAAGCGATAGTTAAGCCTCATGGTCTCAAGCTTTCTTGCACTCAAAACAAAGAATCTCGCAAATTCAATGTTTACCAAGCAGGGTTCATAGTCATCCAGCATTACTGTCTTCAGACGAAAGTCATCTCGTTTGACAAACGGTCGGTGCTTACGACGCCATGTATTTGTTTCTCTGCAACAGAGTCCTCCCTAGATGTACATGAAGAATGAAAATACTTAAGCTCTAAAAACAGAGATTCTGTCAAAAGAGCATCCAGTGTAAAGTATTTATTGGATTTTTTGTAGATACGGGTGTATGTAATACTAAAACATGTCTAGCCATGGGTGTATCAATTTACAGACAAATGTAAGACAAGCTTTTTAAGACATATAGTAGAAGTAATACAGTATGCATGTTATGGGCTTTCAATGTGTGTGAGAATCATCACCTCGATAAACAAGTTCTCAAGGCTTCGAAAGCATTGCATCAGGGAAACGGCCACGTCCACTACAAAACACATCTTGATGAGCAAATTCTTGACCGTTTGAAGCACTGTTGACAGGCTGACTGCCGGCAAACCCCGTATGGTGCACGCACAACGATTTTAAAAATTGAACAAAAGGTTCTATTACATGAAATTTGTTTACTCGGACAAATGCAGCTGAAAACTAGGTACCTGGATAACTGTCGGGTTACGCATGACCTTGGATTCAGAGAAAAAATCATGGAATTTGCCCATAGTCTCCAGTTTAGGTGCAGACATGACAGTTATCTCCAAGTTGCCGCTGAGAATATCGTTAAGCAACCGCTGAAGTGACGGGGCATCCTCTATAACAAGTTCGCCATTTCCACGGCGAATTCCAATGCTTACAAGGTTACGTGAGTTTATTCTTATGCAGTGGCTTTCCATATTCCAAGTAAGCGGTAGGCACCGGAGTGCGGGGCAACTAGAGTGGATGATGCTTTCAAGCGAGATGTCTGATATACCAACGTCCACAAGTGAAAGTCTCTTGACCAGTGGTAGTTTAAGAGCCTGAACGTAATTGTCTGGTATTTGGCAAAGAGCAAAGGTGGCGGTGTGTAGGGAGGATGCAAACCGAGAGAAGGACGCCGGTGCAACAGGTGCAGATGATGGGTGTGTGAGTGGTCGTACGACACACTCTCTCACAAAATCTGGGAACATATAATAGAACTCGAGCACCTGGAGATTGTTTAGTTTGGGTGATTTCAGCCAGGCGTCGATGGCGGAGGGTCTGGACTGGAGGTAGCACGCCGGTATGCAGAGATGGTGAACTGCGCCCCCATGGGCGGAGAGGACGGCTTCCGGAAGGGTCATATCGTTAGTGCCAGATTTGCGAGGGCACCGAGTTCCGAAGTGCCTTTCGCGGGCGAGCTTCCAGGTAGGAGGCGCCACGGAGATTTTCTCGATATGAACTGTTTCTAGAGGCTTAAAAAGACGAGCGGCAGGGATCTCACGGCAGTCGAGATTCAGAGGAGCGGTGGGCCATAAAGGACGCCATCGACGAGCGAGGATGCGAGTACAGATGCTATCCATGATGGGGAGACGAGAGATGATCTCACCTAGGATGACGTCCGGTAGATCGCTGATGCGGTCCAGACGAGTTTTTTTCCCGTGCTCCTCAGATCCTGTGGGCGGACCCTCACCGGTCCCCGCCGGTACCGCCAAACACCCAGTGGTTTGTAGCACGGAGGTGTTGCAAAACACCATTTATCAAAGAAAAGTAGTATTTTTTAAGTGATTTCGTTGCGAGAACAGTGACATCGGACAGTGGCAACAAGTCGGACTCCATGCCTCCACTTGATTCTCGCACATGCCTCTCCGAGCAGTGTGTCACTACAAATACACTGAGCACGGACGCATGATCGCAGCTCTTCTTTTTGACATGGGACGCACGACCGCAAGTCTTCTTCCTAATATGGGACCGTGCCTCCGCTTGCTCGACCAACATGCCTATCTGAGTACACGACTCAGCTGAAATAATGACAACTGGGAGGCACGACCGTCCCCTCTTATACTATATGACCGTGCCTTCACTAACTTCACGGTTGTGCCTCTCTTACTGCACAAAGTCAGCTAAGTTAATCAAAGCACAGAGGCATGACCATGAGTCTTCTTAACACAGGACTGGATCTGCACTAGGTTCAAGTGCCTCTCTGAGTAAACATGTCGAACCGAGAGACACACCCACAACAACAACAACCAGAACAACAACAACAACAACAACAACAACAACAACAACAACAACAACAACAACAGCGACGACAACCACGTTTAGGATCGCATCTCCTTTCAGTACCATAGTCTGAATAAGAATTTGACCTGATAAGTTCTATTAGGTATGTACTATGAGGATTTCAACTGCACTCATAGTTTGAAATAACACACGTACGATACTTAACTTAATACCATAGTAGTTAAAATTTATGTGGTCTAATGCCATCCCTCCATCACCGTACACATCTCGCGTCATTCCTTTTTTTTGTAAAGACCGATGATCACAAGTGAGAGTGAGTCCTCCCCGCGCACAGTGTGCCACTGGATACCGATGAGTACAACGCAATCAACTGTCAGCCTGGCTGCATCTGCAAAAGCAGAAATCCCGGTGATCGCCATCCTTCCATCTTTGTGTATACAGTAGGTGCCAGGGAAATCAAGGCTGCTGAAAATTTGTACAAGCCTCATGCTGCCCTTGAGAGGCAAATATCCAAGCTTCATCCTAAGATCATTGGTAACAATAGCTGGGATTTTCTGTACAATAACAAATTATTCTGGCATTAGATTACGAAGACACGCACGTTGACTGTGGTTTAGAGAAAGAAACAATGACGTACCAAACGGTCTGTGTGAACGTTGGTGAAACATAGACATTGCACAAAGGTAATGGCAGGCATGTGTTTAGCATTTAGGACTAGTTTAATCATGCAAGCCATGTCGATATAGGAAAGTTTTATGCCCCGGGTGTAGACTGTCTCGTCTATGTAGCTCGTTTCCGATAAACTGAGGCCTTCAAGGGCTAAATAAATACAACCATGCATTAGCCACTATGTGTGAAGCAATGAATAGAGCAGTTAAAACTAAAATAAACGAGTATTGGCTTTTAAAAGGGAAATTACAGTTTTAAACTACATTGTGAGTACAAACAAAGATTTAATACATTATATCACAGAGATTAAGCACATAAATATCAACGGCATGCCACAGTAAAATTATAATAGATAAATGTTAAACCAGAACAAATATTGATAAGCGATCAGAACATACCAACGGAAGGTTTGGGAAACGCTTTGTAACCTCCTCGAGATTCACTCAACATCAAGTCAATGGGAAAGAAGAAATCTTCTGCTTGCAAATCCAATTGTATAATATCACCATAAAATAGATCATAGTCACGTATCAACTTTTCCCATCCAGGTCCATGAAACTTAGACCTGTGGTTGCCATCTGTAAACTTAATCTTGTAAGACAATTCCTCAGTAGTGCTGAACACAAGGTCAAAATCTTCGTCTTCAAAACCATCCTCGAAAGCTTCATCTTTCCATAAAGAGATCAAAGAAATGACCTGGTTCCGGTAGTAGCATGGGACATACTGCATAAAAGTAAAATTAAGACAAAGGTATATAAATGTTTTATTGATTTTCAGAAAAAATGCATGAAAGTGTTTTTTTCCTTGAAATTTCTTGGCTTTCAAGCACGGGCACAGGCACCATCTATGACATTTAATTAAACCTATACAAAACAATTGAACTTCTAATTACATAAAGGCATATAAAATAAAAACAAGCATGCGCAGTATAGTTTGCTCCGAAGGAATACGTGTGGTTGCTGACTTCGGAATAAAGATAACTACAACAAATACAGTGACGAAGGTTTTTTTACTGGCCACGCGTGATTTGGTAGCAAAACTTACCAAGCATGACTCATAACAACGAGGCAAAGACACAATCAAGAAAGATTGGGCAACATCAGATTCAACACCGGGACAGTTGAGGTTCCTGCAAACATCACACGCCATCTTTGTCTGCGAGATGTAACAATATATAAGACTCGGGTTCATTAATTATTAAAGAAAAAATTATTTCAACACTCCGCTAATGGTACAAAAGAATTAAAGGACTGTAAATCACTGATACACGCTTGTTTCAACGAGTAAGATAGAGCGGAGCGAATGCTGATATGGTGATATCCCTTGATGTTAGTGTCTCTGTAAAAAATGAAAAAACACGCACAGACCTCTTCAAATCTACAAGCTCTTGCAGCGAACTAGCTGGAAAAAAAATCAACTGTTGTCCTCCAAGATTATTCCCCTATAGAACCTCTTAAAAGGGGTAATATATTAACACAAAAACTAAAATTAAAAGGGTAATATACAACAAGAATCCATCTAAAAAAACACAGTGCGCAACGCGTAAGTATTAAGCAGAGGGGAAAACAATTACTGTATTTCAGAGAAAGTGGGCGAATCGTAGATCCATCTATGTGGACTGTAGAGTGAGGAAGACGAAGCAAGAAAGACGGAACGAACCAGAGAAGAAGGGGAGCGGAAGAGCAAGTGTCTCGGGAGAGAAGACGCACAAAAAGATGTATTTATGGAGTAATTATGGTGAGGGAAGTAATTTTGTGTACTCGCTCGCCAAAGCTGAAACTACTGACAATAGTAAATGGCTCCTTGCCATCCCAGCGCAAAAAAGGGGCGTGGGAGGGGGTGGGGGTTGGTGGGTCTGGCGAGTAGGTGGAGTATTTGGCCGAGCCAGACCATGTCGAAGTGCCTCGCTTTCATTTCCCCTCTCGCTCTCTCACTATATCTCTTCCCCCCCCTCTCTCTCTCTCTCCCTCTCTCTCTCTCCTCTCGAATTCGACGCTGCCTACGGCATCGCATCTACTCACATCCTCCAGGCCATGTCGACACAAAACTTCGGACAAGAGGGGAGGAAGGAAGGCTTGAACTTCCTTGAGCTAGACTTTGATTTCTATGTAGGTGATTTGTAAGTGCATCTAGTGCCCCTTAGTGATTTTGGTGTATTGAAGACTTATAGGTTAAGGGACTAATGTGTTTATGAGTGTACATAGGTCTATAAGTCTATGAGGAGTTTGATATTTACAGAGAAAGTCGACCCCTAAAAATGAAGTTCTTCGACTGAAGACATTGGATTTCTGAAGACTTTCTGAAGACTTTGAAAGTGAAGAAATTGGTGTGACCTTGAAGACTTGGTATTCATTTGAGGAACATGAAGCGTGAAGACTTTTGTTTTCGTAGTTTCATTTTCTCTTTCTTGAGTCATAGGAAACTCCGTACTGTTAAAGGGGGTCGAGGAAATACTAAGGAAAAATTTCCATGTGATGCTCAACTCAAAATCCTACACCTACCAATCCCTTCGAGTGAAGCCATTGGAAATCTCATACAGTTCAGTCACATTCTTCAGTGACAGAGACGAAGCTCTTCTGGTCTCTGAGGAATTTGTTCTGACTGAGGAGTTAGGAATTCGCCAGTGCGGATTGCCTACACAGTGAGGAACATGATAGCCCTGAGGAATTTTAGCCTCATATTTCCGACCGTTGCTGTGCTACGCGCCAGCTGTCCCAAAATATCTTATCCAACTAACGGTCATATCATTGAAGGGCATTTATGTCTTATCATGTCGGGCTGCTCCCTAGGCTATAAATAGCCGCCCCCTACAACCACTAGCTGGTTGGCTGCTCCGAGAGAAACTGACATTTGTCATTTGAGAGCATCCCATCCTCCGAGGACTTTGAGCGAAAATCATCAAGTGAGGAAAACCCAAACCCAAACACCTACAAACCCAAAGTGATTGAGCATCACTGAAGAGATTGATCCTGCGTGGATCCGACGCTTGTTACCTTTGAAGACTGTGCTTCTTCCAGACGGTTAGGCGTCATGGTCTAGAGCTTCCAAGAGGAATTGTGGATCGCCGAGTGACCGAGTTTGTGAAGGTTCTGAAGTCACCTGAATACTTACCACGAGTGATTGGACGAGGTCTGTGTGACCTTAGTTCAAGGAGAATACGGTGAGGACTGTGTGTCCTCAGGTTTAAATACCTAGCCGCTCCAACCAGATGTACAACTGAGACAGCAGTTGGAACTGGTCTACCAAATCATTGTCTTCACCAAGCTTACTGGTTCTGTTTCCTCAACTCTTTCATTTCCTCATTACTGTGTTGTGTGCTTGTCATATCTGTGTTTGAAGACTTTGACTGAAGACTTTCTCAATTTCCTCAGTTCAATTTCTTCAGTCTGTTTGTCTTCATCATGTGCTATCCTGTGTTTACGCTTTCTGTACTCTGTGTTTGTCTTCATTTCATCATGATGACCATGCCTATGTTCTGCTATGCTTACTCTTGAGTACTTATTCCGCTGCAAGTAGTACTTCGCTAAGGAATTTCCTCACCCGCAAATTCCTTAGTGAAGAATTCATAAAAATCGCCTATTCACCCCCCCTCTAGTCGATATAACGCACTTTCATTATTTCCTGCTACATGCGTAGCGTTGAACTAGGGTTTGTTTTCCAAACAAAAGATCTGAGCTCGAAACATTCATGTGTCCTTGTAGGAGAACCCTCATACCATCGAAGACCATGATTTCTGTGGCAAAGAGCTCGACCGTCCTCTCTACTGCGTTCTCCACGATACCAAGACTCTCAGGTGTGTGGCCTTTGAAAGAAGTGACACGGGGAGGAGGTTCTACGGCTGTGCTGTGAAAGTTAGTCACTTTCGAAAATACGAGCCTACTTTCTTGTTGAATCAAACTGTTTGGATATAGGGCTTGTAGTCTTCCAAAGAAGACTGATTTCTTCTTGTGTTTTCCGGTTGATTGTAGGAAACATTGTGTAGTCCTTTTACTTTACATAAAAGGGTAAAGGTGACTACTTATTTTACATCACTGAACACAAAAGAAGTGATCTAGACACTCTCATGTTTGTTTACAAATGGGAATTCTGTTTAATGGTCAGTATATTCTTAAAAAAAACTCTCCAAATAAGTTGACTGTAGAGGTTGCTCCAGATTAATTCAAGCTGGCTTAAAACAAACTAAGTACAATTATGAAATAAGTCCGCGGACAGGGTGGGCGAAGTACCATAATTAGTGTTGTGGATACCTAACCATTGATGTGCCACATTGCACAAACATGGTTCATAGTTAGTTAAATAAGGTTATAAACCAAGTATATGTGCACTAGAGTATTAATAGTCTCCGTTTATTTTGTTCCTTTTTGTTCGCAGAGAGGCGTGAACTGTGGAGTCGTCGAATGGGTTGACCGCCCATGGCCTATCATTATGCAGAGGTGCCTACTCAAGCTCTGGGGATGTTACATGAGAGCAATGATGATAGGCAAGCAAAGGATGAAGAGATAAGCAGGCTTAAAATGGATATTGAACAAGTGAACCTTAAGCTCGAGAATCTTGTTGCAGCTGTGGAAAGAACTAATGTAACTACCATGAAGATTGACAGGCAGAAGAAGCAGATGGGTATCGTTGATAAAGACGTCAAGCGCATTTAGAGGTCTCTCACAAGTGCCATTCATAATCTTAAGGACGACAAGGGTGAGATTAAGCTGGACAGGGATTTTCTGAAGGAGGAGGTGCATAAGCTGAAGGGGAATAGAAAGAAGACGCAAAGCGTCATCTGTGATCTTTTGGGGCAAGGGTTTGCGAACACTGATGACCTCCTGATGATCAAGGCAATCCTTGAAGAATGATCATTAACAATTGCCTTCTTTTAAAACGTTGCAAGGGATACTCGTCTAGTATAAGTTTATGCTTGGACATGGTTACTTGACCAAAGGCATGTATCTCATTTTTTGCAATCTTTCAGAGGGTGTGTGACGGTCTACGCACATCAAATATTGATCTCCTGAATATTTTTATATTTCAAAGAAACGTGCTGCTAGCGAGGCGCATCCGGCAATCTTTCGTCTTGGATCGTTCCACGAGACATGGGTTACTGTAATCTAGCAAGGCACGGATGTCGCTTTGGCAGGCATGGGGAACCATGCCTCTGGTAACGTGGCACTGACTTGTCAAAGGCACGCGGTCCTATGTCAGACAGGAGCACTGCACTAGCGCTGACACACATAAAATCTACAATCTACAGAGTCGCGCTTACTCCTGAAGCCAACGCACGCCTGTGCCGACTCGATTGTTTGTACTCAGACATAAACTCGTTCACGGACATGCGTTTACACGAAAGGCACGTACAGTCTGAGGTCACTGGGAGCACGGTTTGAGATTAAGCAGAGCCACGGCCATGTGCACATACAGTCTGCCACGAAAGGAGGCAGTGTCGTCTGGTCACTGCAGACGCACTTGTTTACATCCACTAGATGCAAGTTCATTGTAGAACAGGCAAGGCAGTGCCTCTTCTCTTCCAAATGTTTTTGTTCCCTGGTCGACTACCGCACACGAATGTTTTTGTAGCATCACGATGGTGACATAAAACTATCAAATTTTCAGAACAGCGGGTGCATAGCACAAAAGCATTGTTATAACAAGCTTACAAAATGGTGCAAAAGGCTTCAGCCATGTTTAGACATAACACAGAATCAGGTTGGCGCAACAACATCTAACTATACTAGCTTGAGGAACTAACTACAACCCTGTGTCCAGCAGGCACAAGTGAACGGATCTGACAAATCTAGGCATTCAACACGCCTGTGTTTCAAATCCAAGCACAGATGATTGCAGCATGCTGATAACTTGAGATGGGTGCGTTTGGAAACTTTATTCTCCCACATGAACAACTTCTGTTGCTGTTCGTAAAATTCTTGCGTGAAGTCTGAGGGAAAGCGAAACTTAATCCTCATGGTCTCTAGCTCCGTTGCATTCAGAATAAAGAACCTCACAAACTCAGTGTTCTTCCTGCTTTTTTCATAATCTTCCAGTGTTACTGCCTTTAAATGAATGATGTGTTCTTTGAGAAACGCACGGTGCTTGCGACGCCAAATATTTCTTGCACCATCAGGAATGTTTCCTCCCTGAAAACACATAAAGGTTGAAAGATACTCAAGATGTATGGAAGGACAAAATGAACGGTAAATTCCATAACCCCCGTCCCAATCAGTTCGTCAAACATTTCCCTAGATACGGATGTATGTATAATAATAAATAAAAAAACATGCCTAGACATAGGGTGTATCCATTGTAAACAAAATCTAAGATAAGCTTTTTGAGATGCAAGGAGTGCTACACTATGCATGGTATGAGCTTGTCATTGGGCGTGAGAATCATCACCTGAACAAACAAGTTCTCCAGATTTGGAAGGCACTTAAGCAAGTGAACGACCAGGTCCACTTTATAAGTCATGGCCAAAAATAAGGTTTTGACAGATTGCCGCATTGTAGATAGGCTGGCCATCGCCGAACCCTTCACATAACATAGAAAATAAAACATAAAATTATTAGAAAAAAAGGTTGGTTGACATGAAACTACTTTCTCAAGGAAATGCAGCAAGAATTATTGTGAAATGTCAGTACCATAAGACCTGTGGAGTCAAGCGAGATACTGAATTTGCCCAATGTCTCCAGTTTGGGTGCAGAGACGATGAATACCTCCATGTTATTGCTCTGGAGATCGTGGATCAACCTTTGAAGTGAGGGGGCATCCTCGATGATGAATTCTCCTTTCTCACCACGGATGCCGATGCTTACAAGGTTACGGGAATTTATTGTGATCCGATGCCCTTCTCTATTGCAAACAAGCAGCAGGCACTCGAGTGCAGGGCAACTAGAGTTTATCATGCTTTGCAACGAGAAGTCTGATATATCAACCTCAACAAGAGAAAGTTTCTTGACCAGTGGTAGTTCAAGTACCTCTACATAATGGTCTGGTATCTGGCAACACGCGAAGCTGACAGTGCGCAGAGAACAGGAAAACCGAAAGACGGACTTCGGTAGTGAGGGCGTAGATGAAGAGCATGTGTGTGATAGTTTGACAGTTTTTTTCACAAATCGTGGAAATAGGTAGTAAAACTCAAGCACCTGGAGATTGTTCAATCTGGGGGACTCAAGCCAGGTGTGGACAGTAGAGGGTCTGCATTGGAGGTAGCACGCCGGTATACAAAGGCAGAGAACTGCCCCACATGGCTGGAGAGGATGGACTCTGGAAGGCACGAACCATCACCAGGAACTGTTTTTCCCCTGATGCCAATTTCCGATGTATCGTATGCGAGCAACCTCCTCGCTGTAGGCAGAGACCCTACTGATGATCTTGACATGAACTGTTTCTAGGGCGTTAAAAAGACGAACGACAGGGATCTCACGGCAGTAAAGATTCAGAGGAGCGGTCGGCCAAACAGGGCGCCAACGACGTGCGAGCATCCGAGAGTGGATGCCCTCCCTAGTGGAGAGACGGGAGATGACCTCACCGAGGATGGCGTTCGGGAGGTCGCTGATGCGGTCCAGACCAGACTGCTCTTCCTGATCCTCGGATCCGGTAGGCGCACCCTCGCCGCTTCTAGCCGCTACCGCCAAACCACCAGAGGACGGCGTCGCCGGTGGCGCGAGCTTCGCCCTCTTGGTGCATGGCGCACCGGAGTGGATCTCCATCTCCGTCTTCATTGCTGGGATCGCGCTGCCTGCGAGCGTCGCTATATGTGGCGTGGATCTGAAAAGACCAAGGAAGAGGGTGTGTCTAGGGTTTCGAGACTCTGTCCGGCTTAAATAGCCGGAGCCTGGCCTCGGGAGACGAGCCAGAGCGGCGTCGCCGGAGGGGATGCCCGTCGGACCCTTGGGTTTCCGGAGCAGCGCCACGTGGCGCTCACACCCGAATACGAGGAGACACCCGTTGAAACATAATTGGGGACGGGAGGGAAGGGGAGAAGAGTGCAGGGATCCGTTCAAAATGATTCCGTTGACTCTATCACCAGGAGAGGCACGGTATGGCGGCCCAGAAACGCATGCTTGCATTTAACGCGGGGTCACGTTCGTGTGTTTATAGCGGAAACCCGCGGCAGCCGCCTCATCCTTGATTCAGTGTTTCAGGTCACAGGCACGGGCATGAAGCGCTCAAAGGCATGGTTGGTGGTATTACGTAGAGTCACGCTAGCCTATGACTCTATCAGACGAAGATGCACGGGCGTTTAGCCCACGGAGATGAACCTTTGTCTTACGCACAGCCACAGACGTTTACTCTGTGAGGCACGGATTGGCCTATAAGAGAGACGCTGTTTTTAAAAGCTTATTTCCTTGTATTTAAGAGCACGGACGTGCCACTACTAGGAAAAGGGCTATAGATGGAATGGCCACTAATGGCGCACCAGACATGTGGTGCGCCATTGCTATATAGCAGTGGCGCACCATGTGCTAGTGCGCCATTAGTGTGAAAGACACTAATGGCGCACTAGACACACGGTGCGCCATTAGTAACAAAAAAAAATTATTTTATTTTTCCAAACATACTAATGGCGTACCAGGGCACAGTGCGCCATTACTAGTTCTAACTAGTAATGGCGCACCAGCCACATAGTGCGCCACTACTATATTTTTTTATTTTTTATTTTTTTGCAAAACTACTAATGGCGCACCCGAGAACAGTGCGCCATTACTAGTTTAAACTAGTAATGGCGCACTATTCCCTGGTGCGCCATTAGTGTCTTTTTTTTGCAAACCTACTAATGAATGCAACTAAAATTGCAAAAAAAACAAATTTGATTATATTTTCAAATAATAAATTTGATGATTTTTTCATATTCATAAATATTATTACTGTTTTTATAAAAAATTATTACTGTTTCATATTCATATTCATTTTCTAAAAAATTATTAGATCCAACAAAAAAAATAAAAAAAATATTACTAATGGCGCACCTCTGGCTGGTGCGCCATTGCTATGTAGAAAAAACATTCTAATGGCGCACCGCTTCGTGGTGCGCCATTAGCAAGCTTCCCCCCACACTAAGCTGCCCCCGCCGCACCCGACCACCACCGCCCCCAACGCCCCCTCCCCGAGCCGAGCGCCGCCTCCCTCGCCGTCCCCCCTTCGCCCGCGGCCGCGCCCTCGACGTCCTCCCGCCCAACCGCCCCCTCCGCCCGTGCCCGTGCCCTCGCCGTCCCCCTCCCCCCGCGGCCCCACCTGCATCAACCTCGTGCTCGCCGTCCAACACCGCGCGGCCTGCCCAGGAGGACCGCCGCCATCTTCCTCTTCTTCACCCCCCCCCCGGCGTGAGCTCGGCGGCGACAAGGAGTGGCGACCGCAACGACCCCGTCGCCGGCGTGATTCTCCCCCGCCGGACTCCACCCCCCGCGCCCCCCCACCACTGCAGCCGGCCGGCGCCGTGTACACCCTCGACTGCAGGTGAGCCCCTCCCCTCCACTTCCGTCTTCTTCTTCTTCCTCTTGCCCTCAACCTCTGCTTTGAGTCTCGACCGCTGTGCAAGGCCCGTCCATCTCCGGCGAGCTCACCACACCGCGCAAGCTCAACGACCGCTGTGCATGGCACCACCACGCAGGTGACCCTCCGAATGTCAAAATTTCAACATTTTGATAGAGTACAATTGTTACAGTACAGTCAGAATTGTGTATGATTGTGCCTAAAGTAGATAATAGTGGACTTTAGGCTTTTTTAGAGGCAATACTAGTGAATTTCAGTTAACTCCTTACAGTTCAGTTAGGTACAGAAAAATTCAGTTAGGTACAGTTACAGAAAAATCCAGTTAGGCTTTTTTAGAGGCAATACTAGTGGATTTTAGGTATCTATTTGCTTCTCCTTCAAATAGGGGCAAGACTGTTATAGAAAAATACTAAATACAGTTAGCTACTGTCAAAAAATTCAGTTAGGTACAGTTAGCATCAGTTAGGTACAGTTAGCTACTGTCAGGCTTGTTAGATTAATCTTCAGTTTACTTGACTTTTGAGCCGCTGTATCTGAAGGGAGGGAGACAGGGAGTGATGCAGTTGTGCAGCTGCTTGCTGCTGAACCCTAATTAGTTTGTTTGGTTTATGTATAAGACCATAGGGCACACCTCAATTGGAACCACAGCTGCACTAGAGCAATTATGTTTCAGAATGCCCAATCATGTTCTCCAAGTGCACCAAGTGCAAGTGCACTAGGATTTAAGAACCACAGCTGCACTAGGATTTGGTGGTGGTGACTGAATGCAAGTGCACCAAGTTATAAGGGTCCATAAGCAGTGTTGTCATCAGGTCCAGACATAAGCTCCTGTAGTAAGTAGCTTTTGGTTTTATCTTTGTAAGATAACTGGTTCTTGTAGTTTGCTGTTGGTTTCTCTTAATGGAAATCGGAGGGGTAAACCCTTCCTTGATAAAAATTAAAGTGTCTGGTTTGTCGATTGCAGAACTGAACTTCTCTTTGAGAATGTGTACTCTGTACTCTTGACATTTGCGCTTAAAGTTCTGAGAAAATCCACATGGTCTTTCATTTTTGTTGCATTGTTTTATCTATATGGTCTTTCATTTCAGAGTTACACTTATATCATATTAATCATTGACAAATCCACATCCTTAACCAATCGAGTAGTAAGTTGATTAGGCTTGGCCATTTCCACTCATTGTAGATAGATAGAGTTACACTTTTGTTACATTGCGTTATCTTTCTGTAGAGTAGTAATGCTCCACTTCCATTGGTACTACTTGTGATGCTGACAGCAAGTCTGTAATACTGAAATTTTGTCAACTTGTGATGCTGCTGCTGTACCCCGAGAGGCCCTTGAGTTTGCTGGAATGTCGATTAACTTCCGTTCCGGCAAATTCGGGTACTCCATATGTCCTATTTTCAGCAAAGGTCATGCTGAAATTGTCCATGAATTTTAGCATGACTTTTCCATCAAATAGGACATATGGGGTACTTGTGACTAATGCATGGGTCGGGGTCTTAGTACTTAATTAAGTAGGAACCACTCATCCTAACCATTTGCTCTCAAAATTACCACTTCACTTCTTACTACTGAAAATCTTAGACCATCTCCATTCACCAATTGCTCAAACCAGTTCGAAGGGCGTGTTTTCACCACACTCTGGATTATCTTATTGGACCCAACAGAGATGATGTAGTTTTGAATTATGAACATAGGAAATGTCGTCATCGGACGACGAAAGTCTCCCGGGGGAGTGCGAATGGTGCCAGGACGGTCGAGGTTTGTGCGACAGGCCTCACCTGGATGATGATCGGCGCTTCAGCATTAAGCTCGAGGAGACCTTCGAAGTTGAAACTGTACGCAACGACGACAAGTGTTTTTTTCATAATTAAGCATGACTTCAACTATTTCAACGTGTAATTTCATCTTTTACAATTCGAGTATAGTTTATCCCATGCCATGCAAGACGCTATGTCTTAGAGAGGATGGATTTTGAAGATCATGAAAATTTTGAAACGAAGAAAATTCACCTAAGGACACATCATGATGTGGATTTTGAAGTAAATCTGTATAATGCTGAGAGCGTAACCCATTTTGGTTGCAAAAATTGGGAAGCATTTTGCAAGATGTATGGTTTTGATGAGGGTATGCTTGTCACCATGGATCTTGGTGATCCTGACACCGACCATGACAATATGGACATTTGGGTCCTTGTTGATACGCCTCCAGTTCTACCGCTATGTGAGTTTCTCAAACATAGTTAATTATTAACTAATTTATATTGTTTATTTCAAAATAGTTGACAACTTATTTCCATTGACAGCTTATTTTGATTGTTCAAAAAATGTGCGGAACATGGTAGACAAAACCCACTACACCGATGGCTCCGAGTTAACTTATCAGGAGAAAAATCATCTGGTCGGATTTTGTACTGATCTTGAGAATTACAATATCTACAATCAAACTCCTCAACATTATGGTCAATACGTGCCACTAGTGCACGTGTTGAACTACGGTAACTACCATGGAGATACCCTGGTAAGATTTTTTACTATTACGACATCCGTGCATCTTTTGCATACTTCTAAAACTAGTACATCATTGCTAACTATGAAGTTATTACTATGTTTTTCAACAGAGAATCCCTGAGGATTGTGTGCCTCATTTGATGTATCAGAATGGTAGCCTTCGTGTTTTCAACTTATATCCAGGTCATCCTACGAATCTCAACTGTCCATACCGGATTTCTAGAAGAAGTGGAGACATGCTAATCAGAGAATGGAAAAAATGTATGGACAGTCGTAAGGAGGTTCTTGGAAGCAAAAGGAAGCGTCGCGCAAGAATTGGAGACAGGATGATCTCCATTCTCCATAATGGAGAGTCAGGGTCTATATTGTTTTATGTTATTTTACCTTAAATAGTGTATTTAGGTCCTGCCTAATATTGATGATCATGTGCTAAGAACAATTAAGTAGGGTTGGTTGGATGACTATCAGGATGATGATCGTATGACTTGTTATTAATAACGAGTAGAAGTTGTATGATGATGATTAGTAGGACTTGTTAGGATTAGTATTACTTTCGACAAACTCGCTACTCGCGGTCTCGAGACTTGTAATGTTCTATCTTTGTTCGGTCTTTTGAATTCGGAGACTAATATGATGAATTGTATTCAGAGACTAATCTTCTATTGTATTCGATGAATCTGCTGTTGCTGTGTGGTGCTGCTTATATTCTGTCCAATAATATATTTTGTAATCTGTGAAAAAATCAGAAAAGAAAAAAATCCCTAATATACATACTAATGGCGCATCACACCTCAGTGCGCCATTAGTATGCCAAAGGATACTAATGGCGCATCACCCCACAGTGCGCCATTAGTATGCCAAAGGATACTAATGGCGCATCACCACGCGGTGCGCCATTAGTATGGCTAGGCACATGGGTAAATATGGCCCCCTGGGAGGCTTACAAATGGTGCACCGTGGCCTATGCTAATGGCGCACTGCCTGGTGCGCCATTAGTATACCAGATACTAATGGCGCACTAGTGGTGCGCCATTAGTAAAAAATACTAGTGGCGTGGTGCTAGTGGCGCACCAGTAGTGCGCCATTAGTAGGAAAAACTGGTGCGCCACTAGTAAGCCTTTTTCTAGTAGTGTGCAGTCCATACAGACATGGTTCCGTACTGAATTGTGTCACGCTTATTTCTTGATAAAGGCGTCGGCGTTCGTGGCTGTCTGTGTTTCAGTGTCAAGGGTCACAAGCACGGGCATACAACCCTCAAAGGCATGGCGTGCTATTATATAGTCACACACAAAGGTTTTCATATTGTATTCCGAATGAGTCGGTGGGCTCGGTCAAAAGGAGAGGCATGGACGTCAAGCCCTCGGAGGCATAGTTTGTTCTTACTCGGAGTCACGTTTGTGTGTTTATTACGGAAACCTAATAGAATCGGGTGACTGTCCTTGTTAGAATTGTTTTCGTTGTAAGATTTTAACTCAAATGCACGAAGGCGACTTTACATGTTTAGTAGCGTCACGGTCCTTTACGCATGAAGACGACTTTCTGTGTGTCAGTGTTTTAGGTCACAGGCACGGTTGTCAAGCCCACAAATGCACGAAGGCGACTTTATATGTTTAGTAGCGTCACTGTCCTTTACGCATGAAGACGACTTTCTGTGTGTCAGTGTTTCAGGTCATAGGCACGGTTGTCAAGCCCACAAACGCATGACCTGTAATTATCCAGAGTCACCTTCGTGTCTATTTGTGTTCCAAATGCATCCGCTGACTATATTACCAGGACATGCACGGTCGGGATGCTGAGGGAGGCATGCTTGTGTTTTACGCGGAGCCACGTTCGTGCGTTGATTGCGGAAACACAACGTTTTGATGGGCGTCTCCACCTATTCGGGTGTGAACGCCACGTGGCGCCGCCACGGAAACCCAAGGGTCCGACGGACGTCTCCTCCGGTGACGCCGGTCTGGCTCGTCGCCCGAGGCCAGGCTCCGGCTATCTAAGGCGGACGGACGGAGTTTCAAAACCCTAGCAACACACTCTTCCCCCCTCTGCCCGCCGCCAGGCCATCCATTCCTCTTGCTGCTCTCTATCCTGACCCTCTCCGCCATGGCTGGTCAGGAGGAGACTACTGCAGAACCCAGTGTCCAGACACTGCTGGAGATCTAGGCTGGTGAGGGTTCATCATCTGTAAGTTCACTCTGCTTCCGCTTCATTTGTATTTTCTTTCCTTCGGCTACTTGATTTAGTTGTGAAACGTGAATAAGCCAGACGGAGTCTCAAAACCCTAGCCACATCCCCTTCGTCCTTTTGTCCACCTCCAGGCCATCCAGTAATCTTGCTGTTCTCTATCCTGACACTCTCAGCCACGGATGTGCAGAGGGAGACTACTCCAGAGCGTCGTGTCCAGACGCAGGAGGAGATCTCTGCTGGCGAGGGTTCCTCATCTGTAAGTTCGCCCTACTTCGGCTTCATACGTTTTTTCTTTCTTTCGGCTACTTGATTTAGTTGTGAAACATGGATAATTGTGGTGAGCTTCATCCTAATGTTGATGAGGGTGCGTCCTGCCATCAATCTGACATCTTCTCCTTTGACCAGCTGAAGAACCTGTTCAATACTGTGGAAGACTTCATGAAGATATCCACAAAGTTGGACGACGAGAACAAAGCCATGATTGCACTTCTTATGGATGAGAAGGCGCAGCTTGAACTTCAGCGCGATAAGCTGAAGCTGGAATCATACGTTATGAAGAAACAGATCGAGGAACTTCGCACCGAGCAACCAAAAAAGAAGTCTCGCCGGACTAACTAGACAGCAGCGACCTTGATCCTCGTATCTGAAGCTATTAAGCAGTGCACTAAAAGTTTCTTATTTTGTCTTGCGTTACCTCGTGCCGTCAGTAACTTTGATAACAAATGTGTTTTGCTTTGCTGGGTCACATTCATTCCATGTCTATGGGTACAGATTAACGTAATGGCCAGTTCTAGAGACGATGTTTTTAAAAGCAGGGACGTGAAGTCTCTGCAGCCAAAGTTTTTGAACCAACTAGAGTCATATCTTGTGCACACATGAAGGCGTGGACATTCCTGCCTTTCTTTGTTTTAGTGTTTCAGGTCACAGGAAGGCATGGTCGGTGGTATTACATAGAGTAACACTAGCCTGTGACTCTATCAGACGGAGACGCATGTTTAGTGTTAAGGGTCACAGGCACGGGCATAAAACACTCAAAGGCATGGTCGGTGGTATTACGGACATGAACTCTTGTTATTAAAAGTTCACAAGATATGTACTCTCTACGGACACAATTTCCTACTGAGTTGGGTCACGCTTTTTTCTTGATGTTACGTATATTATTCGATAGAAGCGTGGAGGTTTGTCGTTGTATGTGTCACAGTGTTAAGGTTCACAGGCACGGGCGTACAGTCCTCAAAGGCATGGTATTGTATTATATAGAGTCACGCTCACCTGTCTTTGTGTTCCGAATGATTCCGTCCACTCGATTAGATGAAGAACCACATTCGTTAAGCCCACAAAGGCAAAGCTTTGTCTTACGCACAGTCGCGTTCGTTCTTTAATTGCGGAGACCCAGTGGAATTGGTTCAGATGTGAACACCCACTGTTTACTAACGTGATTCTACACAATGGCACGCCGTGAAGCCCAGACAGGCATGGTTATGCTTTACACAGAGTCACATTCGTGCCTTTATTGGGGAAACCCAACGGTTCAACGGGCGTCTCCTCGGATTCAGCTGTGAACGCCACTACCGTTGCTCCGGAAACCCAGTGGTCCGACGGGCGTCTCCTCTGGTGACACCGCTCTGGCTCATCGCCCGAGGAGAAGCTCCGAGTGTTTAAGCCGGACGATGTCTCAAAACCCTAGCCACATCCTACTCCTCCCTTTTTCCGCCGCCAGGCCATCCATTCCTCTTAGTGTTCTCCATCCCGACCATCTACGCCATGGCTGGGCAGAAGGAGTCATGTTCGCTTGTGTCTGTTTTCCGGATGATTCCGTCGACTCGTTTAGACGGAGAGGCACGGACGAGAAGCCCATGGAGGCATACTTCAGTATTAGGCAGAGTCACATTCGAGCGTTTACTGCACAAACCGAACACGAGATAGACACTTAGGTTAGGTCTTCATTGCGCACGTACAAAAAACACAAGAGCTTAACAGAGGAGGAGGAGGAGGAGATCTCACGAAAAAAACGAGGATGAAGCACAGTGCAGGGACATAATTGCAGATGTCACCGCTGGCGCGCGTTTTTTAAAGGGATAATTAGATTTATGCCCCTAGTTGTGTCCCACTCGTCTGTTTTACCCCTAATTCCCAAAAGTCACTGGTTCTGTCCAAGTCACTTTGCTCCTATTATGCTTTTGCCCTTTGACTGTTTGACCATCAGTTTGAAAACTTCATAACTAATTCATACTAAATCAGAAAAATGCAAATAAGATACCAAAATGTTTAGAAAAACATCACCTATATGTCAGTGTCATTTGCATTCATGAAAAAAGTGTTGGAAAGTGCCCATCCGAGTTTTAGCTCTTATGCTACCACCATGAATAGTAAAATCTAAAAAATTTCAAAAAAATTAAAAAAATGCTGGCAAATAATGATAAAAATTTTAATTGCCTGCCAAGTTTCATCAGGGAATAACATTCGTGGGTGCCGCGGCAAAAAAAACAATCAGCACTCCAAAATAGATTATTTTTTTGCCACGACTTCCACGAATGTCGTTCCCTAATGAAACTTGGCAAGCACTTAGAACATTTGTTGTTCTTCGCCACCATATTTCTTTTGAATTTTTTTGAATTTTTTAGAGTTCACTATTCATGGTGGTATCAAAAAGAGCTAAAACTCGGATGTGCACTTTCCAACACTTTTTTCATGAATGCAAATGACACTGACATATAGGTGATGTTTTTCTGAACATTTTGGTATCTTATTTGCATTTTTCTGATTTAGTATGAATTAGTTATGAAGTTTTCAAACTGACGGTCAAATGGTCAAAGGGCAAAAGCATAAGAGGAGCAAAGTGACTTGGACAGAACCGGTGACTTTTGGGAATTAGGGATAAAACAGACGAGTGGGACACAACTAGGGGCATAAATCTAATTATCCCTTTTTTAAAAGCACGGGCTTGCAGTCACTGCAGCCACGGTTATGTACATTTGTGACTCTCTGTGTTTCATTCATTAGGGTCATAGGCATGGGTGTCGAATCCACAAAGGCATCGTGTGGTATTATATAGAGTAATGTTCGCTTGTGTTTGTGTTCCAAATGATTCAGTCGACTCGTTCAGACAGCGAGGCACGGACGAGAAGCCCATGGATGCATACTTTATTATTAGGCAGGGTCACAATCATGTGTTTATTGCGCATGGTCGATGGTATTACATAGAGTCACGGTCGCCTATGAGACTCGACCAGACGGAGATGCACGGGCGTCTAGCCCACGGAACTGAACCTCTGTCTTACGCACAGCCACGGGCGTTTACTCTGTGGGGCACGTAATTGCCTATATGAGAACCGTGTCCCTATCGAGACATAATTGCAGATGTCACCGCTGGGGCGCGTTTTTTAAAAGCACGGGCTTCAAGTCACTGCAGCCACGGTTATGTACGTTCATGACCTGTGCCGTGTACGTACGTTGCTTTCTGTGTTTCAGTGATTAGCGTCACAGGCACGGGCGTCAAATCGACAAAGGCATTGTGTGGTATTATATTGAGTCATGTTCGCTTGTGTTTTGTGTTTCGAATGATTCAGTCAACTCATTCAGACGGAGATATCCACGAGGTTGTACAATCTTATGGATAAGAAGGCGAAGGCGAAGCTCGAACTTCAGTACGACAAGCTCAAGCTGGACACATACGTTATGACAAGCTCAAGCTGGACACAGGCATGGGCATGAAGCGCTCAAAGACATGGTTGGTAGTATTATTACATAGAGTCACGCTAGCCCGTGACTCTATCAGACGGAGATGCACAGGCGTTTGGCTCACAGAGCTGAACCTTTGTCTTCCGCAAAGGCATCGTGTGGTATTATATAGAGTCATGTTCGCTTGTGTCTGTTCTCTGAATGATTCCGCTGACTCGTTTAGACGGAGAGGCACGGGTAAGAAGCCCATCGAGGCATACTTTAGTATTAGAGAGAGTCACGTTCATGCGTTTATTGCACAAACCAAACAGAATTGGGTTCTGATATGAACACTCGCTGTTTACTTTGTGAGGCAATGAGTGGCAGATTAGAGAGACGTTGTTTTTGAAGCGCTCAAAAGGCATGGTCGATGGTATTACATAGGCTCACGGAGATGGACGGGCATTTAGCCCACAGAGCTGAACCTTTGTCTTACGCACAGCCACGGGCGTTTGCTCTGTGAGGCACGGAATGGCCTATGCGAGGGGCGTTGTTTTTAAAATCTTATTTCCTTGTATTTAAAAGCACGGACGTGAACTCCCTACGGACATGGTTCCATATTGAGTTGCGTCACACTTTTTCTTGATGTTACATATATTATTCGATATAAAAGGCGTGGATGTTCGTGGCTGTCTATATTTCATTGTATTTAAAAGATAGCGACGGCATGCTTTTAAACAAAGCACAAAAATAGTGGTTCCACGACAAGCACATCTCAATTTGCAGAAACAGCACTGTCGTGATTCTACAGGACGCTATGTTCTAGGTTGTGCAGCATGTTTCCACCCAAACGTTCACCCCAGGGTCATGGACATACACAGGGGAAGTGTCGTGCAGTGATAACAGACGCACAGTCTTACAGGTCCAAGAAGCACGAGGAGGCATGTTGATTAACATCATCACAAATGAAACAGATTATACATGCACACGCATATAGAGAGATGCATAAAAAGTGGACTACAAGAGATAAACTAAGTTGGTAATACTAAACGATCGATGCTATTAATTAAAAATGGAAATTAACAACAGGCATAAAATATTAGACTCAAATTTATAGTAGAGAACACACAATAAATAGAAGTCCTGATCATGATAGATCGACTGGGTCACTGAAAACTCAAAAGTAGTAGTAGCTAGCATAAATATATAGAACTTGCCTCCAAGCATGTGAGATGTGGCTTGCAGCAAATGAACGCAGAGCCAAGGCAGGGACCTAATCAAGGCGCCCGGGCTTGTGCCCTTGATGGTCTAGAGGTTGGACGAGAAGTGGGGGTGGCGTCGGCGAGGTGGATGTGGTCCTGAACGAGCTTCGCCAAAGTGTGCCTGTGGTCGAAGTACGCCGCCATGGTCGCCTCGTGGACGGCACTGCAGGTGTCCTCGTAAACAATCTGTCCGTAGATCTGGCTGAACTTGTCGATGTCATCATGCATGATGAGGCGCTGCGCTGCGAGAGCGACCTCCAGGTGGTCCTCCGGCGGTGTGCCGACCGGGAGCTGCAGGACCATCAGCGCGCGAAAGAGATCGTTCCCATGGAGCCGGCGAGCCGGGTCGCGGAAGCTGAGGCGGAGGCTCGGCCTTTACAGAGGTGACGCATGGAATGGAGGCGAGCAGTCAGGTCCTTCACCTTGCTGTTGGCAAAGCTGAACTTGTGGATGAAGTCTTCCAGTGCACCCTTGAGCCAGGCGGCGAAGCTGGCGTCGAAGAAGGAACGCGCCGTGGCGGACATCAGCAGCCCCTGGAGGCGCTGCAACGTGTTGGGCTGCGGGTTGCTCTCCCTGACCACCTCGATAAGACGTACGGTGGTCGCCTGAATCGCCTCCATGGCCGATCTCTCACCGTCTCGCTCTTGCTCTGATGGCCAGGTAGTTGGATCGGAGTAGAAGAAGATGGAGGGTGAGCCGTGGTGAGAGAGTTGCGTGCTTTATACAGGAGGGTGTCTCTAACTACTAGTTTGCAAAGCTAGCGACGCCACGCTTTTAAACAAAGCACAAGCACAGCGGTTCCACGACAAGCACGTCTCGATTTGCAGAAACAGCACTATCATGGTTCTACAAGACACTATGTTCTAGACTGTGCAGCATGTTTCCACGCAAACGTTCACCACAGAGTCACGGACATGCACAAAGGAAGTGTCGTGCAGTGACAACAGACGCACAGTCTTACAGGTACAAGAGGCACGACCGCCTCTGTATTGTAAAATACTTCAGCTAACGAGTTATTTGGAGAGGCATGGCCCTCACATCACACGTGACTGCGTGTTCCAGATGATTTTAGTCGCTCGCTCTATTCACAAAAGGAAATCCAAACATACAGACGGTGCACAAACACATGAAAACTTGATAGTTTTTTGAGCTTGTGAGTTGCTTCACGGCTGAAGAGCACAAAACAAGTTCCTGACAACCTTACAGACAATGGATAAAGTACAAGCTGGAAGTCCAAACTGGAAAGCACGCAACAACACCTATCTCTGACAGCCGGATAACCGTTTTCAACATTCACAAGTCAATGGATCCGGCAAATCCATGATTGGACACTGGTTTGTCCAGATGTGTACTATTAAATCCAAGTTCATATGCCTACAATACCCTGACAATATAAGACGAGCATGTCTAGAAGCCTTGTTTCCCCATTGAAGCACCTCTTCTTGATGTTCATAAAATCCTTCAGTGATGTTGTCTGGGGGAGAGAAACTTAAGCCTCATAGTCTCTAACTCCTTTGCGTTCCGAACAAAGAACGTTGCAAATTCAATGTTTTTGTTGCAGCGTACATATTTTCCCAGCGTTACTGTCTTCAAGCGAATGTCATGCTATTTGAGAAACAGCCGGTGCTTGTGGCGCCACTTATTTGTTACACCTTTCTCGCGGCATACTCCTCCCTGAAAATGCATGAAGAGTGAGAATACTCAAGGACTACAAAGGGAGACAGAGGCCTCCAATATAGTACGCTATGCATTGTATGTGCTTTCAATGTGTCTGGAAATCGTTACCTCAATAAACAGGTTCTCTAGGCTAGGAAAGCATCGCACCAAGGCAACAACCTTGTTCAGATTTAATGACATGTGGATAAGCAGGGTCTTCACAGATTGAACCGCCATTGATAGGCTTACTACAAACAAAGCCTGCGTCAAGCACATATCATAAAATTAGTTAGATAAAAGGTCGCATGACATTAAACTTCGGCACTGCAACGAATGCAAGTAAAGAGTATAGTGCAAAAGGTGAGTACCTCAATAACTGTAGAGCCAAAAACAATCTTGGATTCAGGAAATCCTTCATAAAAATTACCCAGACACTCAAGTTTAGGTGCAGAAAAGACAGTTATCTGCAAGTGCCGGCTCTGAATATCGTGAATCAATCGTTTAAGTGAGGGCACATCCTCAACAACGAGTTCACCATTCTCACAAAGGATACAGATGACTTAAACTTTGCCTGAGTTTATTCTGATGCAGTGGTCCAAGTTATTGCAAACAAGCAGGAGCCACTCGAGGGCAGGGCAACCATGGTTGATTATGCTTTGCAGTGAGACGTCTGATATATCAACTTCCAAAAACGAAAGCCTCTTGAGGAGTGGAAGTTTAAATGATCGTGCATACTCATCAGGTATCTGGCAAAGAGCAAATGTGACGGTGTGCAGAGAGGAGGAAAACAGCAGCGTGGAAGTCGGTGGTGAGGGCACAGACGAAGAGATTTCGTGTGGTAGTGTGATGGTTTTTCCCACAAAACGTGGGAACATGTAATAGAACTCGACAACCTGGAGATTCTTCAGTCTTGGGGATCGAAGCCAGGCGTCAACTGTAGAGGGTCTGCAGTGGAGGTAGCACGCCGGAATGCAGAGACGATGAACTGTGCCCCCATGACCGGAGAGGATGGCTTCGATAGGCACGAACCATCAACGTCAGGTTGAAAACTACACCGAGTTCCAAAATATCTAATGCGAATGACATCCTTACTAGGGAGCATGGATAGGCATGAACTGTTTCTAGGGGCTTAAAAAGACGATCGACAGGGATCTCACTGCAGTCGAGATTGAGAGGAGCGGTGCACCAAACAGGGCGCCACCAATGTGCGAGGATTTGAGTGCGAACGCCTTCCTTAGTGGACAGACGGGAGATGATCTCACCGAGGACACCGTCCGGAGGTCACTGATGCAGTCCGGACCAGACTGCTCTTCTTGATCATCGGATCCAGTAGGCGCACCCTCGCCGCTTCCAGCCACTACCGCCAAACCACCAGAGGACGGCGTCGCCGGTGGCACGAGCCTCGCCCTCTTGGTTCTCAGGGCACCGGAGTTGACCTCCATCTCCATCTCCATTACTGGGATCGCGCCGCTGATACGTCTCCAACGTATCTATAATTTTTGATTGTTCCATGCTATATTATATTCTGTTTTGGATGTTTAATGGGCTTTATTGTACACTTTTATATTATTTTTTGGGACTAACCTATTAACTGGAGGCCCAGCCCAGAATTGTTGTTTTTGCCTATTTCAGAGTTTCGCAGAAAAAGAATATCAAATGGAGTCCAAACGGAATGAAACCTTCGGGAACGTAATTTTTGGAACGAACGCGATCCAGAGGACTTGGACCCTACGTCAAGACATCAACCAGGAGGGCACGAGGTAGGGGGCGCGCCTACCCCCCCCCCCCAGGCGCGCCTCCACCCTTGTGGGCCCCATGTTGGTCCACCTACGTACTTCTTCCTCCTGTATATACCTACGTACCCCCAACCTACCAGATACGGAGCCAAAAAACTAATTCCACCGCCGCAACCTTCTGTACTCGTGAGATCCCATCTTGGGGCCTTTTCCGGAGCTCCGCCGGAGGGGGCATCGATCACGGAGGGCTTCTACATCAACACCATAGCCTCTCCGATGATGTGTGAGTAGTTTACCTCAGACCTTCGGGTCCATAGTTATTAGCTAGATGGCTTCTTCTCTCTTTTTGGATCTCAATACAATTTTCTCCCCAAGATGGGATCTCACGGGTAGCGGCTGGAAGCGGCGAGGGTGCGCCTACTGGATCTGAGGATCAAGAAGAGCAGTCTGGTCCGGACCGCATCAGCGACCTCCCGGACGGTGTCCTCGGTGAGATCATCTCCCGTCTATCCACTAAGGAAGGCGTTCGCACTCAAATCCTCGCATGTCGGTGGCGCCCTGTTTGGCGCACCGCTCCTCTGAATCTGGACTGCCGTGAGATCCCTGTCCCACGTCTTTTTAACCCTCTAGATCAAGTACATTTCGAGTTGGTCACCGCGAACTCTGTCACACCGGAGGAACTCGTCCGCGTAACATACACTGGAACTTTTTTAGAGGAGAACATGTCGGTGAAGATAATTCGTATGATGATTCATACCTTCCAGAGACCATCCTCTCCGGCCGTCGGAGCGCAGTTCGCCGCCTCTGCATTCCAGCGTCCTACCTCCACTGCAGGCACTCCACAGTCAACGACTGGCTTCGATCCCCAAGACTGAACAATCTCCAGGTGCTCGAGTTTTACTACCTGTTCCCACCATGCTTGAGACAACATGACATAGGTCCATTCTCATGCCCTTCGCTCATGCCATCACCACCAGCATTAAACCCTCACATTTCCTCCTCTCTCCAAACCATCGCCTTTGCTCTTTGCAAGTTACCAGACAATTATGTACGGGTGCTTAAACTACCACTGCTCAGGAGACTCTCGCTAGTAGATGTTGATGTATCAGACGTCTCATTACAAAGCATCATCAGCTCTACTTCTCCTACACTTGAGTCTCTGCTACTTGTTTGGACAGTCAGGCACCATTGCATCAGAATAAACTCACCTAACCTTATAAGCATCGGCATTTCTGGTTACTATAGGAAAATTGTTATAGAAGATGCCTCATCACTTCAACGGTTGCTTTGTGATGGTGATTGCAAGAAGTTGCGGATAGTTATCACCTCTGCACCTAAACTGCAGGTCATGGGCAAATTATCTAATATTTTCTGTGAATCTGACGTAAAAAATGACCGTATAATTATTCAGGTACTAACTTTCAACAATACTTTCACCTCCATTCATTGGTACAAACAAGTTCCATGCAATTCAACCTTTACTCTACTAATATTATGTTTTATTCTACATGAAGTGTTTGCCGATAGTCAGCACATCCACAGCAGTTCATTCAATCAAGACGTTGTCTATCAGCATGGATTGTGACCTGCACGCAGTCTTTTCCTTGGTGGAACACTTCCGAAGCTTGGAGAACTTGTATATCGAGGTGATGCTTCTCACACAAATTGTAAAACACATACCATGCATGGTGTAGAACTCCATTCAACAACAAAAACGTCACTTACATTTGTATGTAATGGACAAAGCTATATATAGTTATGGACCAGTATTAGGACAAAACTAAAAAAAGCTTTTATTACAACAGAGGTTATAGAATTATTCCTTCACTTGCTCTCCCAGCAGAATCACTCTTTATGGAGCTTAACCATTTCAAATCTTCATGTTTATTCAGGAAATAGCCTCTAATAAAGAAAGTCTTCCGAACGATTGTTCTTGCAAGCACCATCATGACATTCGTTTGAAGTCACTGACGCTAGAAAGCTATGTTCAATGCGAGAAAAGCATTCGATTTGCGACATTCTTTATTCTCAACGCAGCACAGTTGCAGACTATGAGGATCAAGTTTCTTCTTCAGGAAGACTTCACGGAAGAATTCTGCAAACAGCAACAAGACATGCTTCAGTGGGACAAAAAGGCTTATAAACATGCTTGCCTTAGGTTGTCGCCAAGTTGCAACCACGGGAACTTGGATCTAAGGCATGCATGCGTTGAGCACCTGGATTTAAAGGATCCATTCACTTGTAAGTGCTGAAAACAGTGCTGGAGTGAGATGTTGCCGCCACTTTCCGGTTTGGAATTTACGTAGGTGTGGTGAAACAATGCCCGTACCTTTTTGCTCAATCTGTAACCTTGCCAACAGCGACATCGGTATTTCGGTCTATGGCTAAACGGTCTTTTGCTCATGCCGTACATTTCATTAGCTAAAAGGGCTTCAAGTCTCTGCAGCCACGGCTATGTACATTTGTGACTTTCTGTGTTTCAGTGATAAGGGTCACATGCACGGGCGTCAAATCCGCAAAGGCATCGTGTGGTATTATATAGAGTCATGTTCACTTGTGCTTGTGTTTGTGTTCCAAATGATTCAGTGAACCATGGTTTGTCAGCAAACACACAGACGATCATGCCTTCATAGAAAAGTGATTCGAGACGCACTGTTCTACCTGTCACACAGGCACGACCATGGCAAACGCACGGTTTGCCACGAACCACACAACGGCTGTGAAATGATACGACGCGCACTGTTCTACATGCCACACAGGCACACCCGTGATTCCACATGCTTCAGTAGCACGTAAAGACATAATTCTTTCACAGGAAACGTCATGAACCTATTGCCAGGCACTATATCCATTTGTAAAACAGAAATGCAAACACAACTGTGACCCGTTGTGTTTGAAATCTTTGCATCACAGAAGCACCGCGTGAAGGCACATGAAGTACGGTTGGACACGCATCGCAAGCACGGTTATGCACATGAGGTACGGATAGGCACAGTGCAGGGACATAATTGCAGATGTCATCGCTGTTGCACGTTTTTTAAAAGCACGGGCTTGCACTCTCTGTGTTTCAGTGTTTCAGTCATTAGGGTCACAGCCACGGGCGTCAAATCCACAAAGGCATCGTGTGGTATTAAATAGTCATGTTCACTTGTGTTTGTGTTCCGAATGATTCAGATGACTCGTTCAGACAGAGAAGCACGGACGAGCAGCCCATGGAGGCATACTTTAGTATTAGGCAAGGTCACAATCATGGGTTTATTGCGCATGGTCGATGGTATTACACAGAGTCATGCTCGCCTGTGAGACACGATCAGACGGAGATGCACGGGCGTCTAGCCCACGGAACTGAACCTTTGTCTTACGCACAGCCACGGGCGTTTACTCTGTGAAACACAGAATTGCCTATATGAGAGACGCTGATTTTAAAAGCTCATTTCCTTGTATTTAAAAGCACAGACGTGAAGTCCATGCAGACACGGTTCCGTACTGAGTTGCATCACGCTTCTTTCTTGATAAAGGCGTCGACGTTCTTGATACAGCCCTCAAAGGATTTCTAATTATATAGAGTCACGCATAGAGGTTTTCTAATTGTATTCCGAATGAGTCGGTGGACTCGGTCAGTCGGAGAGGCACAGACGTCCAGCCCACGGAGGCATGGTTTGTTCTTACTTGGTGTCACGTTTGTGCATTTATTACGGAAACCTAATAGAATTGAGCGACTGTCGTTGTTACAATTGTTTTCGTTGTAAGATTTTAACTCAAATGCACGAAGGCGACTTTATATGTTTAGTAGTGTCACAGTCCTTTACGCATGAAGATGACTTTCTATGTGTCAGTGTTTCAGGTCACAGGCACGGTTGTCAAGCCCACAAACGCATGAACTGTAATTATCCAGAGTCACCTTCGTCTCTGTTTGTGTCACCAGGAGAGGCACGGTCAGGACGCCGGGGGAGGCATGCTTGTGTTGTACGCGGAGCCACATTCGTGTATTGATTGCGGAAACCCAACATTTCGACGAGCGTCTCCTCCTATTCGGGTGTGAACGACACGTGGCCCCGCTCCGGAAACCCAAGGGTCCGACGAGCGTCTCCTCCCGTGACACCGCTCTGGCTCGTCGCCCGAGGCCAGCTCCAGCTATTTAAGCCAGACGGAGTCTCGAAACCCTAGCCACACGCTCTTCCCCCCTTTGCCCGCCGCCAGGCCATCCATTCATCTTGCTACTCTCTATCCTGACCCTCTCCGCCATGGCTGGTCAGGAGGAGACTACTGCGGAACCCCTTGTCCAGACACTGGATGAGATCAAGGATGGCAAGCGTTCCTCATTTGTAAGTTCACTCTGCTTCCGCTTGATTCGTTTTTCCTTTTTGTCGGCTACTTGATTTAGTTGTGAAACGTGAATAAGCCAGATGGAATCTCGAAACCGTAGCCACATCTCCTTCCTTCTTTTTTTCCGCCTCCAGGCCATCCACTCCTCTTGCTGTTCTCTATCCTGACACTCTCTGCCATGGATGTGCAGGATGACACTACTCAGCAGATCTCGGCTGTCGAGGCTATCTCGTCTGTAAGTTCTCTCTGCTTCGGCTTCATCCATTTTTTCTTTCTATCCGCTACTTGATTTAGTTGTGAAACGTGGATTATTGTGGCGAGCTTCCTCCAAAGTTGATGAGGGTGCGTCCTGCCATCAATCTGACACCTTCTGCTTTGTCCAGGTGCAGAACATGCTCGAGGATCTCCTGGAGAGAGCCACGAAGTTGGACGAGGAGAACAAAGCCACCATTGCACGTCTTATGGATGAGAAAGCGCAGCTCGTCCTTCAGCGCGACCAGCTGAAGCTGGAATCATACGTTATGAAAAAACAGATAGAGGAACTTCGCACCGAGCAACCAAAAAAGAAGTCTCGCCGGACTAAGTAGACAGCAGCGACCCTGATCGTCGTATATGAAGCTACTAAGCAGTGCACTGAAAGTTTCTTATTTTGTCTTGCGTTACCTCGTGTCATCAGTAACTTTGATAGTTTTGCTTTCCTGGATCACGTTATTCCAAGTTTATGGGTACAGATGTGAACATTAACGCAATGGCCCATTCGAGAGACGTTGTTTTTAATAACACGGACGTGAAGTCTCTGCAGCCAAGGTTCTTTGTACCAGCTACAGTCATGTCTTGTGCACTCACGAAGGCATGGATGTTCATGCCTTTCTTTGTTTTGGTGTTTCAGGTCACAGGCACGGGCATAAAACACTCAAACGCATGGTCGTTGCATTTACTCTGTGAGGCACGGAATGACCTATGTGAGATAGCCTGTTTTTAAAAGTTTATTTCCTTCGATTTAAAAGAACGGACGTGAACTCCCTATGGACACGGTTCCTTATTGAGCTCCGTCCCGCTTCTTTCTTGATGTTACGTATATTGTTCGATAAAGGCGTGGACATCGTGGCTGTCTGTGTTTCAGTGTTAAGGGTCACAGGCACGGGCATAAAACACTCAAAGGCATAGTCGGTGGTATTACATGGAGTCATGCTCATGGATCGAGAGGAAGCACGGTCGCCGCTTCCTTCTGCTCCGACGACAAGCACACCACGAGAAGGCGGCGTCGCCGGCGGAGACACTCTGGACCTCTTGGCGGCACACCACGAGCAGCGCATTCCATCTTCACCTCCATTGCTGCGGTGGCGCCGCCTACGACCAGTGTTCGCTGGATCTGGAAGAGGCACGACGAGAAGCCCATGGAGGCATACTTTAGTATTAGGCAGAGTCACGTTCATTTGTTTATTGTGCAAACCATACATTTCATTAGCTAAACGGGCTTGAAGTCTCTGTAGCCACGGTTATGTGCGTTTGTGACTTTCTGTATTTCAGTGATAAGGGTCGTAGACACGGGCGTCAAATCCACAAAGGCATTGTGTGGTATTATATAGAGTCATGTTCGCTTGTGTCTGTTTTCCGAATGATTCCGTCGACTCGTTTAGACGGAGAGGCACGGACGAGAAGCCCATGGAGGCATACTTGAGTATTAGGCAGAATCACGTTTGTGCGTTTACTACAGAAACATGACACAATTGGATTCAGATGTGAACCCTCACTATTTACTTTGTGAGGCTATGAATGACCGATCCGAGAGACATTGTCCTTAAAAGCACGGGCAAGAACTCTCTGCAACCACGGTTCTGTACCAAAGAGCCACTGTCAAACGCATGGAAGTCATGCAACGAGGGCCACACTTTTAGTAGTAGAAAAAGCACTTTATCAGCTGGCGTTGCTCCTTTTACTACGCGCACAGTAGGGTGCCTGTGAAAGGCACGTTATTCAAGCAAAGAACGAACATCATGATGCCAGGACAAGGTCAAAAGCATGGTTGTGAGTCTGTAGTGTCACGGCTAGAATCCTCGAGACGCATTTCGTTGTGGCCTGTTGAGTAGAAACTCGGTTGTGCGGTCACCAGAGGCACTACGTAACGCCCCGCAAAACAGGTTTGGTTGACCGTTGTGGTGGTTGTCTATGCTTTCAGCTCTTTTCATCTCTGTTGTGTCGCAGCAGAGACGCATGGTTGTATTGTTACACCATCCAACTTCATAAATAAAGGGCTGCAAACATTTACAAACAAACCTATCGTCCTTATAATATTTTCCCAGCTGAGTAATAAAAATACCTAAACAAGCAAAATCTGTTATGCTTACATTTGCTTTGTTTCTACAACTGCACCAAATAAACTTACAAGCCGTTTTTTATAACCACAGTACGAGGACCAGAAACAGTGCAGCGGCTCAAATGCAGCTCCATCAGTGCAAGGCTCAACTGCAGCTCCTCAGTGTGTATGGCAGGTACATCCGAGAAGCACCGCTCTACCTGCAACACAGGCACGGTTGTGCATGCATTGTGTGCATGACAGGTACATATATAAGACAGGCACCGTCGTACATACAACACAGCACGGTTACACATGCAGCGCGCATCTCTCCACTGAAACATTAAATCTACTTTATGTCTCTTAACCTTGGTGCCACAGCATTTTATGGTCCTTCGGCCCGTACAAAGCCGCAAAACCACACATTTCCTTCATGACTGCACGCAACACAAAAACAGACAAGCCTACACACGGTGCAAAGACTACAACGGTTGTCTGATAAAGTTTACATAAAACCCAAGCTCAAAAGAACGCAACAACAAATAACTCCATACACCTGGACAACTAACACAAGGCCTGATTTCAGCATCCACACCTGAACGGAACCGTCAAATCCAGGTATTCAACACTCCTCTTTCTTAAATGCGGACGCGCGTGGCTGCAACTTGATGATAATCTAAGACGTGCACGTTTAGAAGCCCTTCTATGCCACTCCAGAACCCTTTGTTGCTTTTCGTAAAATACTCCCGTGAACTCTGCGGGAGGGGAGGTAAACTTAATGGTCATGGTCTCCAGATCCTTTGCACTAAGAACAAAGAACATCGCAAATTCAGCGTAACTCCCAGAGCGAACATAATCTTCCAGCGATACTGTCTTCAGACAAACGTCGTGATGTTTGAGAAACTGCCGGTACTTACGACGCCATTTGTTTTTTTCACCATGAGAAATCAACGATCCCTAAAATATAAATGATAGGTTGAAAATACTTAGCGTCTATAAAAAGAGATACAGACCATCAAAAAACAAATGAAACAATTAGTTCTACCACCTCCGTAACAAGAAGTTAGACATAGACTTGTCTATATATGGATGTATCCAACAATAAATCATGTGTAGATACGGGTGCATCAATTCCAGTCAAAATTAAGACAAGCATTTTGAAATGGAACGAGTACTACAATATGCACATTTCTGAAGATCATCACCTCGACAAACAAGTTCTCCAGTTTTGGAAAGCACTGCAGCAATTCAACGACGGTGTCCACCTTATAATACATGTAGATAAGCAAGGTCTTGACAGATTGACGCATTGTTGTTAGACTGACTGCCTTCAAACCCTTGATGAAAATTAACAGAAGATGGATCACAAAACTAATAGCATAAAGGTTGGATGAAATAAAACTTGTTTCCTCACAAATAAGGTTAAGCTGGAAGTATCATAAAAACTCAATACCTCAAGACACGTGAGACGACATGGATACGGTTCAGACGCAGAGACAGCGGTTACCTCCAACTCCTGACTCTGCATGAAGAATAGAACATAGACCATCAAATTAATAGAACAAACATCGGAACAAGTACAACTCTGTTCCAGTATTAAGGAAAGTCAGTACCTCAAGACACGTCGAGGGAGACACAAACACGAATTCACCCAACGTCTCCAGTTTAGGTGCAGAGACAACGGTTATCGAACAGTCGTCAACCAGACAATCAACAATCAACCGTCGAAGCGAAGGGGCATCCTCAATAATGAGTTCTCCGTGTGGACAAAAAATGCTAATGCTTACAAGGTTAGATGAGTTTATTGTGACGTGACGACCTCCTCTATTGCAAACAAGCAGGAGAGACTCAAGTGCAGGGCAACTAGAGTGGATTATGCTTTGCAGCGAGGCGTCTGATATATCAACCTCCACAAGCGAGAGTCTTTTCACCAGTGGTAGCTTAAGCGTCCCTACGTAATTGTCTGGTATTTGGCAAAGAGCAAAGCCGAGGGTGTGGAGAGAGGAGGAAAACCGAAACACGGACTCCGGTGCCGAGGGCGTAGTTGAAGTGCATAGATCCAATAGAGTTACCTCTTGCGTCAGAAATTCTGGGAAGAGGTAGTAGAACTCAAGAACCTGGATATTGTTCAACTTCCAGGATCGGAGCCAGGCATCAACGGTGGAGGGCCTGCACTGTAGGTAGCACGCCGGAATAGAGAGGCGGCTAACCGAGCCAGCATGGCCGGACAGAATGGATTCCGGAAGACTGACAACAGGATTTCGACAGAGCCGCGTTCCGGAATAGCATTTGCGAACGCGCTCCTTGGTGAAGCCGGACAGATGAGATATGATCTCGATATGAACTTTTTCACCATCGTTAAAAAGACGAGAGTCAGAGATCTCGCGCCAGTCGAGATTCAGAGGAGCGATGGGCCGCAAAGGACGCCAGCGACGTGCAAGGATTCGAGTCCGGATGCCATCCTTGATGGGAAGACGAGAGATGATCTCACCTAGGACGCCGTCGGCGAGATCGCTGATGCGGTCCGCACGACATCCCTCTTCTTCCTCCTCGGATCGAGAGGGAGCACGGTTGCCGCTTCCATCCCCTCCGACGACCAGCACACCACCAGAAGGCAATGTCGCCGGTGGCGCCACTCTCGACCTCTTGATGCTACGAGCAGCACTTTCCATCTCCACCTCCGTTGCTGGGGTGGCGCCGCCCATGACCAGTGCTCACTGAGGTGGATCTGGAGAAATGGATTACAGCCTGTCAATCCACGAAACGACTTAAATACCCACGACGGGGAGCAGAGGGGTCCAGATTAATTACTTCTTCTTTTTTTCTTTCTGACAGGAAGGCCCGGGTTAAGTACTACTCGTAGCAAGTCAATGGTAGGTGACTGCTTGAAACATTAAATAGAACCACGGCTTTCAAGGTACGAGATGCACTGTTACACACGCAAACCAGGCACGGGCGTGCCCGTCCGTGTTTTAATTATTTACGGCACACATTCAATAGAAGAATCTGTTTGATGCCGAAAGCACGGTTCTACAGTCATCTTGCCTCTACAAGCAGCAAAATTCTCCATGGGCATGTTCACATTTAAGTCAATAGAAGATTCAAGGCCGTGCCTCTGCTTTGCAGATGATTCTACTAAAACGCTCACGGACAAAAGCAATGAAGCGTGGCAGAGGCACGGCTTGTCACGTACCAGACACACGGTCCTGCCTTCGGCATTGTGACGCACTGTTCTACATGCCACACAGGCATGTAGAACAGTTCCTGTCTACGTTCGTGTCTCTTTGTGTTCCAAATGATTCCGTTGACTCTAACACCAGTAGAGACACGGTATGGCAGCCCAGAGAGGCATGCTTGCGTTTTACGCGGGATCACAATTATCAAAGGCACGGTCATGAAGCGCGCAAAGGCATGGTCGGTGGTATTACATAGAGTCACGCTAACCTTTGTCTTACGCACAGCCACGGGCGTTTACTCTGTGAGGCACGGAATGGCCTATACGAGAGACCCTGTTTTTAAAAGCTTATTTCCTTGTATTTAAAAGCACAGACGTGTAGTCCATAGCATATCATTTGAAAAGGGCGTCGACGTTCATGGCTATCTGTGTTTCAGTGTCAAGGGTCACAAGCATGGGCATACAGCCCTCAAAGGTTTTCTAATTACATAGAGTCACTCACATAGGTTTTCTAATTGTATTCAGAATGAGTCGGTGGAGAGGCATGGTTTATTCTTACCCGGAGTCACGATTGTGCGATTATTACGGAAACCTAATAGAATCGGGCGATTGTCCGTGTTACAATTGTTTTCGTTGTAAGATTTTAACTCAAATGCATGAACCGTCAAGTGTGTCAGTGTTTCAGGTCAGAGGTCACCTTCGTGTCTCTTTGTGCTCCAAATGCATCCGTTGATCTATCACCAGGAGTGGCACGGTCAAGATGCTCAGGGAGGCATGCTTGTGTTTTACGCGGAGTCACGTTCGTGCGTTAATTGCGGAAACCCAACGTTTCGACGGGTGTCTCCTCGTATTCGGGTATGAACGCCATGTGGCACCACTCCGGAAACCCAAGGGTCCGACGGGCGTCTCCTCCGGTGACGCCGCTCTGGCTCGTAGCCCGAGGCCAGGCTCTGGCTATTTAAGCAGGATGGGGTCTCGAAACCCTAACCACACCCTCTTCCCCCCTCTACCCGCCGCTAGGCTATCCATTCTTCTTGCTGCTCTCCATCCTGACCATCTCCGCCATGGCTGCGCAGGAGGACACTACTGCGGAATCCCGTGCCCAGACACTGGAGGGGATCAAGGCTGGCGAGGGTTCCTCATCTGTAAGTTCACTCTGCTTCCGCTTCTTTCCTTTTTCCTTTCCTTCGGCTACTTGATTTAGTTGTGAAACGTCAATAAGCCAGACGGAATCTCGAAACCCTAGACACATCCCCTTCATCCTTTTATCCGCCTCCAGGCCATCCACTCCTCTTGCTGTTCTCTACCCTGACACTCTCCGCCATGACTGTGCAGGATGACACTACTCCAGAGAGTCGTGCCCTGACACAGGAGGAAATATCGGCTGGCCAGGCTTCCTCGTCTGTAAGTTCACTCTGCTTCCGCTTCATTCGTTCTTTCTTTCTTTCGGCTACCCGGATTATTAGTTGTGAAACATGGATCATTGTGGTGAACTTCATCCTAAGTTGATGATAGTGTGTCCTGCCATCAATCTGACACCTTCTCTATTGTCCAGGTGAAGAACCGGTGGGAGGCTACGGAAGCTCACCTCTTGAAGATCGTGGAGATATCCACGAGGTTGTACGATCTTCTAGATGAGAAGACGAAGTCGAAGCTCAAACTTGAGTACGACAAGCTCACGCTGGAGACATACGTTATGATAAAAGAGGTCAAGGAACTTCACGCTCAGCGACCCTGATCGCTGTATCTGAAGCAGTTAAGCAGTGGACTAAAAGTTTCTTATTTTGTCTTGCGTCACCTCGTAGTCAGTAACTTTGATAACAAATGTGTTTTGGTTTCCTGGGTCAAGTTTATGGGTACAGATGTGAACATTAACGTAATGGCCAATTCGAGAGGCGATGTTTTTAAAAGCACGGGCGTGAAGTCTCTGCAGCCAAGGTTCTTTGTACCAACTAGAGTCATGTCTTGTGCACACATGAAGGCGTGGACATTCCTACCTTTCTTTGTTTAAGTGTTTCGGGTCACAGGCACGGGCATGAAGCGCTCAAAGCATGGTCGGTGGTTAAGCGCTAGCCTGTGACTCTATCAGACGGACACGCACGGGCGTTTAGCCCACAGAGGCACCCAATGGCCTATGTGAGGGACGCTATTTTTAAAATCTTATTTCCTTGAATATAAAAAGCACGGACGTGAACTCCCTACGGACACAGTTCCGTATTGAGTTGCGTCACACATCTTTCTTGATGTTACGTATATTATTTCGATATAAAAGGCGTGGACGTTCGTGGCTATCTGTATTTCATTGTTTCACAGTGAAGCACGGGCACGCTTTTAAACAAAGCACAAGCACGTCTCGATTTGCAGAAACAGCACTGTCGTGGTTCTACAGGACGCTATGTTCTAGGCTGTGCAGCATGTTTCTACCCAAACGTTCACCACAGGGTCACGGACATACACAAAGGAAGTGTCGTGCAGTGATAACAAACGCACAGTCTTACAGGTACAAGAGGCACGAGGAGGCACATTGATTAACATCATCAGAAATGAATCAGATTATACATGCGCACGCATATAGAGAGATGCATAAAAAGTGGACTACAAGAGATAAACTAAGTTGGTAATAGTAAACAATCGATGGTATTAACTAATAATGGAACTTAGCAACAGGCATACAACATTAGACTCAAAACTTATAGTAGAACACACACAGTAAATAGAAGTCCTGATCATGACAGATCGACTGGTCACTGAAAACTCAAAAGTAGTAACAAGTCAATGCTAGGTGCTGCTTGAAACATCAAATAGAGTCACGCTTTGATGGTACGAGATGCACTTTGTACTTGCAGGACCAGGCACGGGCGTGCCCTCCGTGATTAATTATTTACCGCACACATTCACAAAGCATTGCCTATCTTTGTGAATCTGTTCGACGCCGGAAGCACGGTTGTACAGTCATCTTCCCTCTGCAAGCGGCAAAATTTTCCACGGGCATGTTGACAATTAAGTCACTAGAAGATTCAAGGTCGTGCCTCTGCTTGTAGATGATTCTGCTAAAACGCGGAACAAAACCAAGTGAGTGAAGTGATGGCAGAAGCACGCTTTCAAGAACGAGACACACGTCCTGCCTTCGGCATTGTAACGCACTGTTCTACATGCCACACAGGCACGGCCGTGATTCCACGTGCTTTAGTAGCATGTAAAGACATGATTCTCTCACAGCAAACGCCGTGAACCTACTGCCAGGGACTATATCCATTTGTGAAACAGAAAAACAAACACAACCGTGACACATTTAGTTTGAAATCTTTGCATGACAGAAGCACAGCGTGAAGGCACATGAGGCACGGTTGGACACGCATCGCAAGCACGGTTATTTGAATTACTTACAGACATGCATTCATAACAGAAGAACATGCGTGAGAACAGTTGAGGCACCGTTACCACGAAAGCCACGGTTATGCAGCCCCAGAAGCACGACCCAGATTTTGTGCTTAAAAATGTTTTCGTTCCATAACGGCGGGTGTGACCATGCAACCGTGAGAGTCACGGTTGAACACTCACCGGTGGCATTACCATGGCTGCCTGTGCCCTTAGGTTATTCTTATCTCTCTGTCACGCAGCAGAGAAGCATGCTTGTATGCTTACAACATCCACGTTCAGAAACCGACGCGGCTGCGGAAAATAACAAGGAAACCTGTGCCTCTGATATTTTTCTCCGCCGAGTAAAAAATACATAAAGAAGAAAAAGACGTTCTTATTTAAATTTGTTTTGTTTCTATCACTGCAGAAAATTAACTTACAAGCCGTTCTTATAACCACAACACAAGAAAATAAACAATCGACACCCGCCCGCCCTCCCCACCAATTGCTTGCTATTTCATCGCTCCACGTGCGGCCTTGTTTTTGAATGTTCAGTGATCCATTCTTCCTTCTCGACCCTTGTGCAACCCCACCCTTCTGCGTAGCTATTCAACCGATTTACCTGTAAAATTAATATTCATACATAAAAACAAAGCGAAAGATTGCGGTCATCACTGTTTTTTGCTTACGTCCTGTTTAAGCTGCATTATTACCTTTTAATTTTTCTATTCGTACTGTTCTCCGGTACCAAAAAGTCTCCACTCAGACCTTTCCTTTCTGAAAATGGACTGCGCAGATTCCGTGCCTTGTCCCGGGCTTCCCTGCACGCATTCTGTGTGCCTGGCTTGTGTGATGTTCGATTCTGGCGTAGATGCAAGACTTTGGTAAATGCTCCCTGCTGTCAGTGGGGTCGTTGGAGTTGCTGGCGTCTGACGTCTTCCTCCTGGGCTTGGAGTGCATTGTCCTGAGCCGTTTGATGTCCTCGATGGTGTTGTCGGTGTTGTCGGCCATTTCATTGACCTTGCCCTCTTCTCCTGCTGCGATTTCCTCTTCTCCTCTTCAATCCTCATCCTCTCCTGGACTTCTGGGTTATCCGGGCAGTTTGTTTTCCTGTGACCCTTTACTCTACAACGGCCGCACTTGGATGCGGCTTTGTTGCCTTTTCCTTTCTTCTCAGAACCAGCTTTGATTCGATCTCCTTTTTTCGTACCCTTTGAGCCACTCATGGGAGGGTTCTTGAGAGTTTCGGCAAGAATGCCTGTGTCTGGTTCCTCGGCAAGTGCCGCCATGACTTTTATTTTCATATCTACCGTACACTCACGCAGCACACGGTATGCCTTCTCTTTTCTGCAAGCATTTGAACAGATATCCGACAACTCAGTGTAAGCGAGGCCGAATCTCATAGTTTCATCGTCTTGTACGATCATGCTATCACCTTGACTTGTAGACAGAACTTTCAGACTCTCTGATAGATTCCTGGTCCATCTGGGGATGACAAAGGATTTTGGAAGTTGATCGATCATGCCTGTTTGGTCCATCACCTTAAGCACATGGCAGCACTGAATGCCATCCCTACTCATTTTCTTGCAGCTGCAACTGTATATTTCTTTTTGCTCATCCACATCTACCCTGAACTCAGACCTGTCAAATTCCTCGCCCGGATATGGTTTCCACACTTTTTCTCCAGGCTCAATAATCTTTTTAAAAAATACTGCCTCCCCTTTGCCAGGTCAGAGCACTTGAAGTAAGTCCGGTTCCGTAGCTTCAGCTGGAATTTCCTGAAAATTTCATTCGTGTATACTTGACTTGCTTGTCTTTCAATCGGAAAACTCGTCTCTAGTGATGGCGCCTTCTCTTCTGTTCGGTGTTTTTTCTTGTCAAGCGTGGCGAGGCAATTTTGCTGAATCATGTGATACGCATCAACAAACCTTTTTAAAGTGTCCTTGTGGTCGACGTAATTCTTCCACATCGAATTCGTGCTCTCACTGCGAGTGGTTGTTGACGAGAAAGGATAGAAACAGTCCTTGAAGTAGGCCGGCACCCAAAAATTTCGGAGTTCCCATAGCGTGTTCAGGTGTTTGTTGCCTTCCGCCTTGTGCAGAGAAATTGCTGCTTTCCAGGCACGCTCAAACTCGTCTTGATCTAGTGAGTTTTTGACGATTTGAAATATATCATCAGACATCCCTGGGTGCTGCGCAAACACTGCTGCGTTATTTTCCTTCAGGTTCTTCCTAATATGCCACCAGCAGAACCTGTGCCTCGTTCTCGGAAGAGCTTCCTTTATTGCAGTCTTCATCGCCTGGTCCTGGTCTGTTATTATGTATTTCGGCTCTTTACCTCCCATTGCCTCGACAAACGTGCTTAGGAGCCACTTGAATGACCCTATTTTCTCATCCTTCAAAAGGCCTACTCCAAACAGGACGGTCGACCCGTGGTTGTCGACACCTATAATTGGTGCAAATGGCAAGCCATATATATTCGTAGAGAATGTCGTGTCAAAAGACACGAAATCTCCATATAGATCATAATTCATCTTACACAAGGAGTCTGTCCAGAACAGGCTGCGCACTACATTGTTCTCTGTCTCTTCCACATGGTGGAATCCCGGCCTCCGCCTCTGCATATCAGCAAACAGTTTCATGGTGTCTGCGATATCAGTGCCGCGCTCTCCAGCCCTGTCCCGGCATGCAATGTTGCTTATGTCAATCGTGTCGAACATAATTTCTCGCCTCGGTTTCCCCATGGCAGTAAAAATCTGCATAACCTTCCTTGGTTCTAACCTCGCCTTCTGCAGCACTTGTATAAAGAATTTCTCCTGAGGTGTCATCTTCTTATAGCATCTCATGAACTTCAGCATCCAATCAGATGGGTGAAGCTGGTGGTTGTGCTCTAGACGCACGTTCTTCAGATACCATTTCCTCCTATCTGTATCCCTCTTGGCTGTTATTTGGACTGGGCAGCTTGTCCGGATCAAGCAGTTGCTCCTTCTCTCCTTAACATGTCTCTCAGTTGTTTTATTCTGCCCTTCCTTGGTGCACTGAAACACCTGCTTGTCAAGCTGCTGATCATATGTCGATCTTCTGCTCGTTGATCGCTTGGCAGCAAAGCCAACCTTTCTAGCATATCTGCAGAAAAAGAAAAAGCACTCATCCAATGATCCGAATACCATACCACCCTCTGGTTCGAGCGCTTCGGTGACCTCCTGAATCATTGGGTATATGCCTTCTTTAAACATGTCGTCCATTTCTTTCTCTACAATGGTCGGCGGCGCCATGATGATTCTGTCTACCGTGTCTTCGTTCGTCTGATCGCATTCACTTCTGACGACATCAGTCTCATCGCCAGCCACAGGTCCACTTACAGCGGAGCTGCTGCTGCTCTGTTGTTTGTCACACGCAGCAGCGTCGTTTCTGCATGGCACGGTCAAATCCATAAATGAGTCCGCCTCTCCACTGTTGCATTGTGCAATGCTGCTCCCTGTTTCTCCGGCACTCGTGCAACCAAGGGACTGTGCTGCTTCTACCATGCAATCCGTGCTGGCGCTGTACGCTACTTGCTGCTGTGAACGTTGTGTTTCCTTCGAAATGGATGGAGAACTATGATATTTCTTTCCCTCATCTGTTATCCCCTCCGCCAAATCCTGAACACATGGCAAGAAACAGAATTAGATGTCCAGAGCAGCATATGCATTTTTTTAATTTCTAAACAAAAGATTTATATGACTCATCAGGGCTCATCTGGTATACCAAAACCAGACCCGTGCCTCTTCACCGAGTATAAGCGGTACACCAGAGGCACTGTTCACATTACACCCAGCAGCACGAATGTGACCATGCTACACACACATCTGCACAAAGAGGCACAGATGTGCTTCTGTTTACACCATACAACCGGAGAGGCACAACAACATCCTATATAAAAGAACAACTGCACATACAGCCGTACCAGACGGACAGCCGTCCTCCTGTTTTGCACTTTACCCTGTTCTTCCCATAAAACTGTTTGTGTGTTGAATTGAAAAAGCATAGTTCCGACGTCACCTTTGTTTTCCCATGCCTCTCTTGTCCAGCAAATCTTGGCGACAACCTCCGTGCATTGGTGATTTCGCTGACGATTCTGAATGCCATCGGAGATCCTTTGGAAGGACCCCTCATGTTGAACGCCACAGGTGATCCTTTCAAAGGACCTTGCCTTATGTTTTCATCGATACCCTCGTAGACCGAAAGCGGAAGCGTTAACACAACGCGGTTGATGTAGTCGTACGTCTTCACGATCCGACCGATCAAGTACCGAACGCACGGCACCTCCGAGTTCAGCACACGTTCAGCTCGATGACGCCCCTCGAACTCCGATCCAGCCTAGTGTTGAGGGAGAGTTTCGTCAGCACGACGGCGTGGTGACTATGATGATGTTCTACCGACGGAGGGCTTCGCCTAAGCACCGCTACGATATTATCGAGGTGTAATATGGTGGAGGGGGCACCGCACACGGCTAAAAGATCGTTGATAATTGTGTGTCTAGAGGTGCCCCCCTGCCCCCGTATATAAAGGAGCAAGGGGGAGGCCGCCGGCCAAGGAGGAGAGGCGCGCCAGGAGGAGTCCTACTCCTACCGGGAGTAGGACTCCCCCCCTTTTTCCATGTTGGACTAGGAGAGGAAGGGGGAAAAGGTGGAGGGGAGGAAGGAAGGGGGGGCGCCGCCCCCCTATCCTTGTCCTATTCGGACTGGGGGGCAGGGGCGCGCGGCCCTGCCCTGGCCTCCTCTCCTCTCTTCCACCTAGGCCCAATAAGGCCCATTAAGTTACCGGGGGGTTCCGGTAACCTCCCGGTACTCCGGAAAAATCCCGATTTCACCCGGAACACTTCCGATGTCCAAACATAGGCTTCCAATATATCAATCTTTATGTCTCAACCATTTCGAGACTCCTCGTCATGTCCGTGATCACATCCGGGACTCCGAACAACCTTCGGTACATCAAAACATATAAACTCATAATATAACTATCATCGTAACGTTAAGCGTGCGGACCCTACGGGTTCGAGAACTATGTAGACATGACCGAGACACCTCTCCGGTCAATAACCAACAACGGAACCTGGATGCTCATATTGGTTCCCACATATTCTACAAAGATCTTTATCGGTCAGACCGCATAACAACATACGTTGTTCCCTTTGTCATCGGTATGTTACTTGCCCGAGATTCGATCGTTGGTATCTCCATACCTAGTTCAATCTCGTTACTGGCAAGTCTCTTTACTCGTTCCGTAATACATCATCCCGCAACTAACTCATTAGTCACAATGCTTGCAAGTCTTATAGTGATGTGTATTACTTAGTGGGCCCAGAGATACCTCTCCGACAATCGGAGTGACAAATCCTAATCTCGAAATACGCCAACCCAACAAGTACCTTTGGAGACACATGTAGAGTACCTTTATAATCACCCAGTTACGTTGTGACGTTTGGTAGCACACAAAGTGTTCCCCCGGTAAACGGGAGTTGCATAATCTCATAGTCATAGGAACATGTATAAGTCATGAAGAAAGCAATAGCAACATACTAAACGATCGAGTGCTAAGCTAACGGAATGGGTCAAGTCAATCACATCATTCTCCTAATGATGTGATCCCGTTAATCAAATGACAACTCATGTCTATGGCTAGGAAACAGAACCATCTTTGATTCAACGAGCTAGTCAAGTAGAGGCATACTAGTGACACTCTGTCGATACTTGCTTCCTTGCTCGTACACCTGCGTGTGCAAGATACTACAATTTAAATATACCAGACGAAAACAAAGAAAAAATTGCTCACAAAAAATATACATTTGCTTTAAATGTTGTTGCACGTTCGTATTTGCTGTCACCTGTATTGCTTTCTGGTGCTGCTGTATGGTAGAGTTTATTGCTCCTATGTTTGATTTTGTCGTTGGGCTCTTCTTGCTTGTGCAAACCGTACCGAATCCTTGAACACCAATGCTTTTGTTGCCAATGATCCTTCTGCTTGCATCAAAGGAAATTCTGTTACCCTGTACCTCTTCATTATGACCGCCTACAAACGCTGGGCCGTCACAACGCCCGCTCTGCGCCTTTGTGGCATCTGTGTCTTCAAACCAAAAAATAATTAGAGGCACGTGCGAGTAAAACTTCCACGTACGTTCAAAACCAGCGTTTGAAGTTTTCGTTGTTACCTGCACAATCTGCTTAGTGGAGTCTCTGCTGCTTAGAATGCTCCTCTTCGCAGGTGTCTGTTGCACACCATGCTCCTCGTTGGGACGTTTGCCAAGAACTTGTATCTCACTCTTGACTCCAATTATTCCAGCCCGCATGGCATGTGCGTGTTTGACAGCATCTGCATCCTTGATCTTCTTCTCGTTTTGTAGTATTTTTTTCTTCCACCTCTCGATACTCAACTGCAGAGTAGATGCATAGGATAAATAGATATTACAACATTCCAGGATATATAAATCATTTTTGTTGTTGTTAATGATCTACTATTTGGTGTTCTCAGTGGTGGCACCTTGACAGCAAACGTCCCAGAAATAAAAGACCAAACACTAATGTTCAACTGCCTTACTATTACCTGCCTCCCATAATCCTTGCCGATGTCGTTCAAAGACCGACCGTCCCTGTTGTCCTGACCAGATGACGCACTCCTGAACATCTGCCCCGAAAAAGAGACGTAATAAATATAAAGGTTATAAACCTGCAGTATCAGTGTTGAAACTTTTCGAAGTCGATATCAACAGAGATATATTTTTAGTTCTATATAATTAACATATATAAATATATACATATATTAATTTTTAATTAAACTACAACCTCAACCAAAGTGAGATCCTCTGATGCTAATTTGCTTGTGCAACACTTAACACAAAGATAACCATGAAACCTAACAAAAGTAACAACCTCGTATTACAAGGACGAGAGGATACAAAACAAAAAACAAACTCAAATCAAAGCTACAGTGTAAAACTAAACAGTTTTATTCTATGAATCCCGACCACAACAAATTCATCAACGAATTGAATCTCGTGTATCAGGAATCGCCACACAAAAGGTGCGTTGATAAATTTTTTACTAACCTTTGATTGCCGAATCTTATGCGCTGATTGTTTAGAACTCACACCTTTCTAAATTGTGGGGGGATCTGCTTCCCTGCAGTTTGTCAGGGATCTCCTTCAATGATTTTGAATCTGGGAGAGAGAGAAAAGAGAAAGAGAGAGGGAGAGAGAGAGAAAGAAAGAGAGAGGCTACTTCGATTTTTTGAGTGCGGGAGAAGAATAACCTGATAGGTGGGGTGAGTTTTGCGACGCATGAGAGATGGGCATGTTTCTTGGGCGTGACGAGATGTGGTAGGTCGACTTCACTTGACCGTCGACGAGACTGACAAGTGGGCTCTCAGTTAGTAATTCCTCTAAGTCTCTCACTAAGTTGTGGGGTCGGCCTTATATGAGTCCTACGAGGAGTACCTCCATCTGAGGTGAGAAAATGTGGTAGGTGGACTTCAAAGTCATACTGACATGCGGGCTCTCAAATAGTTCCTCTAAGTATTTGACTAACTTGTGGGGTCATCCGCAGATGAGTTCCAGACCTCTCTCCATCTAGCATCGGTGGCGACAGGCGAGCTCTCCAAAGGAAAGCCAATCCTGATCCCTCCGCAGAGTTCGCTCGTCACTGAAAAATTATCGGTCTCCTTCATCTCACTCGCCGTGGATCTCCTGTTCAGGTAATCCATTGCATCCTCACCATGATTATGCCACCGATTCAACGTTTGAACAAAAAAATTACCGGTGCTAGCAATTCCGCGGGCTGCGTACACACCGCATGTGCGCAACACAGCAGGTGGGGCGCGATTTGAATATCGGTTCCGGATCCAATTATCTTCAGCTGGTCCGTGCTCAAACTGTTGCGCCGTCTTAACAGCAGAGGGGTTATGGATTTAAAATTAGGACTCAGCTAACCTCACTTTAATCATGCCAACTGCATGCTTGCGCCGTGGTTTTGCTAACTTGAGTTATATCTCCAGCCATGCAAAACTTAAGCACTCGTCTTAGTAGCTAACCAACTAGAGACAGGTCAAATTATTTGTATAGATCCGCAATCTATAGCAGAGATCCAAAGGATTTACGTCCGTTTTTGCAAAGCAGTTACTAACTCAGAGTTAGAACCCGTCTTAGCTAACCAACCTTTGATGATGGTCTCACATGGACTGCTAACAACTGTCTTACATAGCTGACCTGGTAACGATGACGTCTCATGACCTCTTATGTAGAGTTCGATGAGATGGACTCCACCCCACAGCTGTCGGAGACTCAGTCTCAGTCTGTCGATGGCACGGAGATTGTCACCCAAGATTTCATGGTTCATGACCAACTAGAGACAGAGAGACTAAGGATCGAGTTAAAACGTGCAGCGCACAAAAAGCTTGTTGAGGAGTACAGGACAAAGAAGCAGCTTGCTGCCTCGAAGTAGGTGTTTTTATCATGCATCTCGCGTGTGTCGTTGAAATTTCTTTGGAAATCAATGCCTCTCATTCTAGCTGCATTTTTAATCACGGCTTAAATATTTGTGTCTGTTTTGCTGACTCGGCGTTTATATGTAAGCTTCTGCCAGAAAAGCATGTGGTTCAACAATACATTTGCTAAAGGTCATTTCTTATCTTTGTCCACAGAGCTGTTACAATGGGTGAATATGAAGAAGAGTTCAGCACAAAACTTAGCTTCCAGAAATTCATTACTGTCTGTGAAAAGCTAACAGAACCACAAAAGCAGCTTGTCAGAGATATTGGTTTTGGATACCTTCTGGATCTGTGCTGTCGCGAGCTTCCAAGGTGTTTCGTTCGCTGGCTTATCCGCTATTTTGATTGCCCTTCCAGGTGTTTCATACTACCTAGTGGATACAGATTCCTTATCAACTCGTACACAGTGCACCGGATCTTAGGAATTCCACTGGGCGGGCAGATTATCCCTAGAAAATGCACAGAAGCTTTCAGATGTCAGGTCAAGTCTGAAACTCGGTGTGCTAGGCATGCTCCAAACATCAGAGAGTTAACTGATCTCATAACCCCAGAGCTGGCAGGAGAAGTGTTTCAACGGGTTTTCGTGATGTTTGTAACATCGGTATTTCTATGCTCAACGACATATGATTGCGTTAGCCCCGACTACTTAGCCGCTCTAGAAGGACCAGCAAGTAACATATCATCATATGATTGGTCCAATGCTGTCACAGAGAAACTGGTGGCATCACTCCAGACCTTCAAGGACAAAGGATTTGCAAGCGCCCTGTGTGGCTGCCTCCTGATTCTAGTGGTTCGTTCACTAACTTGTACATTTCTTTATACCCACAAGCAGCTACAAGAACATGATTAATTTTTACCTCTTCCCCACTTGCAGATAACGTATTTTGAGTACCTGGATACGAAGATTATGGACCTGGAACCTGACACTCCCGCAAGACTTGTCATGTGGGACACAGAGGCCATTAAGAATTATGCTAACATAGACAGCCTGTCAATAGAGGACGGAATTTTTGGGAAACACACGGTGAGTCAACTTTTCATCATTTCCTTTGGCGAAGTTTTCGACTCAACAGAATGACTTAGCTGCCATGTATTAATTTGACTTGACTGTAATTGTTTCCTTCCACATGGCAGCTAAAAGACATTAGGCGCATGCCTTTCCAACCACCGCCTGGCTTTCAGGCGCCATTTTTCCAAATGAGTCCCAGACTAGAAGCCTACATAGAAGAATTTGTGCCTCAAGAAAAACTTTGTTCCGTAAGTGATTTCCAGCTTCTCCACCTGTTTTTATGTTTGAAATGATGTTCCCTAAGTTTTTACGAAACAGATACATGTCCTATTGTGTTCATCCAGACAGTTTCCTATAGTACGTTAGTTGTGCTTTTGTGTTAAAACTAGAAGTGCTTCATATAGGACGTTAGCTGTCCTTCGTGGTCATCCAGACAGTTTCCTATAGTAGTTAGCTTAGGAGGTTAGATGTGCTTTTGTGTTAGAGACCCTCCTGGCCCAACCCTAGACACTCTAAGATCCTTTTTCAAACCTGCTCTGCTCCCATTTAAGGAAAAAGAATTTCACGTTCTTCCTGAAAGGAAGGGAGGATTAGGAAAGTCCTAACCAGAAGTGCTTCCTATAGGACGTTAGCCGTGATTTTGTGTTAAATATAGAAGTCCTTCCTATAGTACGTTAGTTGTGCTTTTGTGTTAAATATAAAAGTGCTTCCTATAGTACCTTAGCTGGGCCTTTGTGTTAAATATAGAAGTGCTTCAAATAGTACGTTAGCTGTGCTTTTGTGTTAAACATAGAAGTGCTTCCTATAGTACGTTAGCTATGCTTTTTTGTTAAATATAAAAGTGCTTCCTTTAGTACGTTAACTGTGCCTTTGTGTTAAATATACAAGTGGCTCCTATAGCACGTTAGTTGTGCTTTTGTGTAAAACTAGAAGTGCTTCCTATAATACGTTAGATGTGCCTTTGCGTTAAAACTAGCAGTGCTTCCTATAGTACGTTAACTGTGCCTTTGTGATAAATATAGATGTGCTTCCTATAGTACGTTAGCTGTGCCTTTGTGTTAAATATAGAAGTGCTCCCTATAGTACGTTAGATGTGTTTTTGTGTTAAAACTACAAGTGCTTCCTATAGTGCGTTAGCTGTGCCTTTGTGTTAAATACTCGCTATTAATAATTTCTACAATTATTCCATGCCCTTTCTGCAATTATTGACAGAACGTACAGTAGTTCACAAGATATTTTTCATTTTCGGTATTAATAACTTCTTTTCTATTCTCGGTATTAATAATTTTTGATGGTTTTGTTCAATTCCAGGCCAAGGTGAAATTGCCAAAGTTATCAATGAAATGTACACAGAACTTTCTCTTCGCGGTTTCAACCAGTTCTCGAGCAGAGAAATTGAGAAGACAGCTCCTTCACTTGGTAGGGATTCTTAGTGCAAAAGAAACCAAGACCAGAGACCGGGTTTATTGTAACTTGCAACAGGACAACTCAAATGAAAAAGAAACTTTTTCATCACTCCCTTCAACATATTCTACGCTTCCAAGTTCTAGCACGACAAGCAGTCAAGTTCTTCCAGCAGTGGCTCGACCAGTGTCCTTCACGCCACATCATACTCCCTGGAAAATTTAAAGGGTTGCTGCGATACCCCTGACCCAGAATCCCAGAATCCGTACGACAAAGAGCAGTCCCAAATTCATCTATCTTCACGCCTAAAATCATCAACCCAGATTAAGTTGCTACTGGAGGTGAACAGAATCGACCACAACAAAGAGGACATTGATGAACAAGCCAAGATTCATCTGGACAAAGTGCATAACCATCTGCACAACTGCCTTGATGGCTTGCCGGTTCATGAGCCCTTTGTGTCAACAACTGAGATGCTGGAGAGCGGGGCAATTATAATGATAGGTGAAAATTCGTCTGAGTGTTCTGTACCGATTGAAACCAAAAATTCTGCTGGAGGATCTGTAGACCACAACTCTCTGACAAGCCCACTGGAAAAACTCTTGGAGGAAACAGCAAAACCTACTGCAACAGAAACATCAGCCTCGCACTCTGCGGTTGACAAACAATTACTGACTGATCCAATCTCAACAGATACACTTGGAGCACCTGTTTATCACATTGGTAAAACGTCACCAGCTACTGCATGGTCCAGCGGTTCTGACAGCGCTCACAACAACTCTTCAACCAACACAAAAAGAGCCTCACTGTATCCCAACCTGCACAAAAACCAAACAATGTCACTGGACAACGTTCTTCTTCGCTGCCGGAAGATAAGGTCCATCTTGTTTCAACTTTGAGTGACGAGAAGAACATTGCTGAAACAGAACACACAAGAGCTACTTCCTCCCTTGCTCCTACAGTAGAAGTCCCCAGTGATTCTGCCAGCGGTTCTGGCTCAGTACTGGACACGGGAAAAGCAATTCCATCCACTAGTGATGCTCCACTGGTTGCTGCAGGATCCGTCGATGCAGAAGACAATAACATTGCAGAAGAACATGAACAATGTACGAAGCAACCACCTATTGATCCCACAGACAGCGTCCCTATTACCACAAGCGCACATCCGCCAGAACCGGAACCACAAATGGCAGCTCACAAGAGGTCCTTACAGCAGTCAGAAGATCCAGGTAACAAGAGTATAGCGCCTCCACATAATTCAACAGAAACTGCAAACAACCAGTCTCTACATGCTGACAACCACAGAGGACTCCTTGATTGTGGATTCATTGATGATGATCAAATATGGTCTGACCCATCTATCTATGAACAACTTGACAGAGTCATTGAACAAAAAAAGAAACAACCCTTTCATAACCAAGTAGCATCACAACAATGCCAACCTGATACTGTCTCACACTTGGCCAAGAATTCAAGCTCGTAAGCTAGATCTTCCCTTTCTAACTATCCAGAGCCAGCTATACCCAGCAGATCAGGATCAATGTCAGGCGGTAGCCACCTCACACAGACCTTTGATACGTCATACTCTACAGGTTTAACTCAAACTGTCTTGTCCCAAAGTTTACCAGCAACTCCCTTGTCCCAACACTACAACCAACCAGCTCCTAGTATCAAAAACCACTTCTACCGACATCCTGGTGCTCAGAATAACGGCGGTTCAAACAACAGCCAGCGCTCACCATATGCAATGAACAACCAAAGTCACAAGCAGTACCAGCAACAAACCACTGTCTGTGATGCCCACTACCCCCAACACAATGATGCTCAGAATAACAACACTACACGGTGCCAACAACGCCAACCTCAAGAGTAGAACAATCAGCAACCACATAGAGGCGAGTCTAATGGGCAAAGTTACAGTGCCTTGCAACAACAGTTCAACAGCATGTAGCATTACGGTCATCCTCTCCAGCATTTTCCAACAGATATTCCTTCAAGCTCAACCGGTGATCCAACTGTTAGAACATTAGTACTGCGCATGCAGCACCAACCACAACGCCTAATGTTCCAAAGAAACAACAATTATAATGAGGGTCGTCTACAACTTAGTAATGGTCAATTGAACTCCGATGGTCATGTCTTCCAGCCTCATCAACATCATTCTGAGCTAGAACAGACTCGATTCACTGACCAAGGGAATGACCATCAAGATCACTGCCAACTTTTGGAAATAAGAGATTCCACAAACGAGGAGAAAGAAGTGTATGAAACAATCGTCGACAATACGCCACGCGTCGGTCAAAATGATAGGTAATGAATTCGTTGTTCCTGTTACAGTAAAGTTTTGGTCCCTTCTTTTACTAATGCAATGTATTCTGCCTGAAGCTATCATATTCAAGTGTTTCGGCTCGATTCTTGTACTATTGTAATTGAATACTAATCATTTCCTCTTATGTTAAATAAGAAATTCATACGATTTAAAATTCATTTATTTTTTTGGCAGCAAGAGGATATTCTTCGTCGATCGATGTTGGGCCGATCATCGAACTTTAGGTTTATCAATGAAGATATACGGATATATCAACTCATTCGTGGTCGACGCTTACTCTACGTTGCTGATGAAAGAACAATTCTACGGACAGCCAACATTTGTGCACAAGCATATAATGTACATGGAAGCTTCTATAAGTTCTTGCTTCTCATAAATAGTAATAACAAACCACATTTACTACTACTACCACACTGAGTGACACAGCTTCAATTTTCTGCAGGATAAATTTTAAGTTCTAGGAGCAAGCACTGAAGTACTCAAGGAATACGTTGTGGAAAAAACTATTGGGTACAGGCTGCCCAACAAATGTAACATCGTGAGTTCACCCTACTCACTCTATCTGTCCAGTGTTCGTCTTCAATTCTACCAGTTTTTCTTGTTACAATGATATTATTCCCTGTTAATTGTTTTAGGTCTTAATACCTGTGAGAAAGAAACCTCATTTTATCTACCTCATCATCGTGAATCTTGCAATGCGTCACTTCGAAATTCTGTGTCCTTATATCAATTGCGACGGTATAAAGGAACACTCGGACATTGTGATCGAAAACTTCAAGAGAGCTTACCATTCTGCTTACAACAACTATCCTCACACCATAGCCTCCTTTCATGTCAAACCTGTGCAGAGTGTATGTAACTCAGACAGAGAGTGAGTTTCTTTTAACTGTAGCTCTACCTCATTTAAACCATGCATTTTTTTGTTCCACTACACATCCCATATCTACTGTTCACCTTCTAATCATAGACATTAATGCTCTCAATTTTCAGGGATGACAGTGCTATTTACACCATGCATTTGATGCCGCTCATTAATTTGAATAATAATTCATTTTTTATCAATAATGTAAGTTCACTCTCATTGACAACACATCAACATACGTTCATCCAAGCCAGCTGAACATTATGTTTTACAATAAATTTTATTAGTTTGCACGGTTATGTGTTTGCAGATCCATGTGAAACCGATGAGAGAACAACTAACTTTCAAAATGATAACATCCAACTACAACACAGGCCATGTATTTGAGGCACTGAGCATCATCCTGGACAAGCACAATATCCGGCGCGAAAGAAGAAGAGTTGGAAAAAGATGACTACTGCTTAACTGTGCCTTAATTTAGCTGGAGCCATCCGATCATTCTTTCAGCCATATCGACTCATGTAATCACAACAGCGTTTCAGCTATTTTTGTGTCGGTACAAGATATCTGCTATGGATCCCATTAAACACAGTTGTGCGTTCAAATGGTCAAGTCTTAAATTCCTGAACAGCAAACATTTACAAATAAGAATCGTATTTTTTCCAAAAGTTGTAAACATGATATTCAAGACATCACTTCCTTGCACTAGAACACCACTCACTTCGAGTAGACATAATAAATGAAACAATTGGAACACAGAGGAAAAACACTATCGATTCGTAAGCATCTGACGAAGGAGCTAAATGACTCACCTCCAGTAATGCAGGTCACAGAGGCACTGTCGTGCCTCTATCCACGAAGAACGTGCCTCTCTTACCACGGACAACTAAGCTGACACACACAAGTGCGCCACCAGTTAACACAGGACCGTCCCCTCTCGATAGCTTAACACCGGTCCCTCTCCAAGCCAATGAGTCATGGAAGCACGACCGTGACTCAAGTTAACGAAAGAAGATCATCCTCTGTGATAGACGACTAAACTGAAAAAATACCAAAACAGAAGAACGACCGTGACTTCAACTGTAAAAGGTCCGTGACCTCACAAGTTTCACGACGAGTCTCTCTCAGCAAATAAGTGAAAGCAAACGTTTCGAAAGAAAGGCACGACCGTGCCTTTGAATAACATCGTAGACGTGCCTCTCCGAGCGAACGTGTCAGAGAAAGCATTTGCGAACGACAGACAGAACTCTGACTCAACATAACATAGGACATGCCTCCACTAACTAGACAGACGTGACTTCACTAGCAGACTAACTAGAAATATTACAGAACATACAACCATGACAGTGACTCATACTAACATAACGCAGTGCCTCTCCGAATTTAGTACCCAAAGGAAGGATAACGCCTCTACCAAACATACGACAATGCATCCAATGCCTTCACGGCCATGCCTTTCAAAATCAAAGTACCACCACAATAATTGAAACACAGAAACGCAACCGTCGATAACACAATACTCCCACAGCAAGTATCACACTGGATTACCGTCCCTAAAACAGACAACAAATATTGAAACAGACAACATATATTGAAACAGACAGAACATTGAGAAAATATGAAGAATCTTAAAAACACTCAAGCTTTGCATAAAAACATTTCAAACACACAACCACAACCGTATATTCAATATAAAAACAACCGTGCCAAACACAGTACAAACACAAAGCAAAAGTAAAGCCCCTACCTGTCAGTGTAACGATATTGAGAGAAGAACTGAAGCAGCTAGCAAACTAATAACACCAGAGCGTGCCTTGCCTAAAACAAAAACAATGCCTCCCTGAACAGACGACTGTGCGCTGCCTAGAATCACGAAAGTGCACATCTGAGTGCTCCCCTTAATACATCTCATATTATACCAACTCGTAGCAAAAAATCATTAGAGGAAAATATTCTTGAAGGCACCCAATCAAGAAAAACATAATGGAACGAAAATAAACTTAAATTTCCAAACTAGTCAACTCCATCCGGTTCAAAATAAAACCACCACAATTACAAATTCATCAGTCTATGTAATATTACCCCATACAATAACTATCAAATAACCAATTCATCACACAATCCATCTTGCCAGCACTTCCACCTGGACTACTCCTCAGAAACGTCCTCGCCATCTGAGATCAGGAAGACAGCGACGATGCAGGATGTCCCTCATCGACAGAAACCGGCGGTATAGCTCATAGCTCACATACCCTTCCTAAAGGAAAAGCAAATGAAAACATGAATATACAAAAAACAAGTATTGTTCTAGCAACAAAGGCAGAAACTAACGAAAATGAAATCTTCACTTACAGTAGCTCCATATTTCAGGTGATCAAAAGTAAGTGGCTTCCAATCCCAGTAGTGACGAAGAAGTTCTGGAAAAGATGACTCCAGCTTCGAATAAGATTCGTCAATGATGGCTCCTGCTAAGTCCTCCATGGAGTCCCTTTCTTCGCCGCCTTTGATCATAAACTTCTCTTGGATGTCGATGTGGTACCCTTCTGGAATTCTGATGAAATCTTGAAAAAGAGCATCTCTAATATTCCTGACGCCCACACTAGAGAAAGTTATACCTCTATTCTCAAGGAAATCCTTCAGGGCAGGGCACTCCGTCCTGGCCCTGCAGAAGTGATAGAGCAAAACATGATTCCGCATAGCCAGTTGCATGATGGCGACTTTTCTACGCCCGTAACAATCCTTTCGTGTGAACTCCATGCCGAGACCAACAAACTTGTGCTTCTCCTCGCGCAACCAGTCCTCGTACAAGGCAATGATCTCCTCCACCTTGCCAGGCTCGTTGGTGTACCACACATCGAGCTTTGTGTTACCGTCGGCAACTATCGGATGGTACTCGGTGGTGTTCAAAAAGTCGTCCATGGCAGCGAGCAGCAAGGTGCCAATGGAGATTCCTGAGACCCTGCAACAAGGTTGGGGAGTGGTGCGGAGGGTGGGAACTGCCTGATGTTCTGTGGCTACAATACGATGTGAAGACCTCACAAACACGGCCAGTATTTAACCTTGCGAGGGACGTTTCAGTTACAATGCGCATTAACGTGTGAACTAGGAACAGCGAATAGACGGTTGTGCTTCCGAAGCTCATAAAACCATGCACTTCGTAAAGTCACGGCTGTGCACAAATATTTGATGCCGTGGAGAAATCGAGGAGCCTCTAACTTTATTTTACGGTAACTGACACACTGAATAGTCACATCGAATAGCCGGCACGTCGGTCATCAATTCCTCCTTTGAACAAAGACCACCGACGGAAGAATCCAATGAAGCAAACGAACAGCCAGCCGTACACCTTAGATCCGAAGGCCAAAACTCATCTGTGCCTCATCTAGCTAGATTCACAACATCTGTCCCTCGATAGTCAAGGCTGGTTTCACGTGAGGCCCGGGTATGTAGGCACAAGACGCACATACGTGTCTATCCCAAAGGCACGGGTATGCAGGCACACGATGCACATATGTGTCTATTCCATAGGCACGAGTATCACCACAGGCACGTAGAGATACAGGCAGCAACTCGCCGGAAACACGTGAATGCATGCAACGCAGGCACGGAAACTTAGCCTCTACAGGCACGTGCTTCGGCTTAGCAAGGCACGAATACGGCATTGCAATTGACGTTCTCGAGCCACGGCTACACACCCTCTGCGTACAGACATGGAATTGCAGCTTCTCCGACGCACAAGCACGGTTTTCGAATTGGCATTCTCGAGGCACAGGTACAAATCCTCTGGATACAAATCCTCTGGATGCAAAAAAGAGAGGTGGCAGAGGCATCGGTAAGAACACTCTGTTCGAGAGGCATGGTTGCAAACTCTCAAGAGGGACAGCCATGTAACACCGCAGACACATAGAGTCGTGACGTGTATCACGTGAGATACATCAAATACAAGCAGCGAATCAACGGGAGAAGTGAAAGAGCCACAGTTTTAAAGTGTCCAGAGGCACGGGCGTGTAGAAGCACAGGCACGACGAGTCACAGCCACCGCATCCCCTCACGGACGGGCGTCTGACACCACAGGCACGTAGAGTCACAGCCAGCGTGTCTCCTGAGACAAGCGAATGCAGGTACAGGACGTACAGAACTGAAGCGTATACAGGCACGGAATTGCGGCTTTTGGCGCACAGGTACGGCTTTGGAATTGGCGTTTTCGAGGCACGGGTACAAACCACCTGGATGCACAAAAGAGTGGTGGCATAGGCACGGTTGTGTAGTCTGAAGAGAAACTGTCGTGTGACACCACCACATAGAGACATCGTGTGTGTCACGTGAGGTACATGAATAGCGGAAAAGAAGCCACGGAAGTGAAGCCTCCACAGACACGGATGCCGAGCTTCTAGAGGCACGGTCCCGAAGAACACAAAGACAGGAAACTGAAAATGTTGCCTCGTACGTTACCAGATGTGCCTCTCTTGTGCGAATGTGTATAACACAATAATACAAACACAAACAAACGGCGGTGAATATAAGCCAAACAAAAAACACGCTTCTCCCAAACAATACATATGCGTCCCCTCACGGACGGGCGTCTAGCACCAGAGGCACGTAGAGTCACAGCCAGCATGACGCCTGAGACACGCAAATGCACGTACAGGAGACACGGAATTAAAGCGTATACAGGCACGGAATTGCGGCTTCTCATAGTTCTCGAGGCACGGGTACAAACCACCTGGATGCACAAAAGAGTGGTGGCAAAGGCACGGTTGTGTAGTGTCAAGAGGAACTGCCGTGTGAAACCAGCACGTTACAGACATGGCGTGTGTCACGTGAGGTACATGCATAGACGGAAAGAAGCCACAGAAGTGAAGCCTGAACAGACACGGATGTCCGGATTCTCGAGGCACGGTCCTAAAGCACACAAAGACAGGAAACTAAAAAGTTGCCTCGTACGTTAGCAGACGTGTCTCTCTTGTGCGAACGTGTAAAAGACAACAATACAAACACAAACAAACGGCACTGAATATAAGCCAAACACAAAGCGCGCTTCTCCCAAACAATACATATGCGCCACTTCAACAGGTTCTCTAAATGTACATGAACTCGCGCAAACGTCAACAATGAACTTGTAACATGAAAAAACATAAGAAATTATATTCACATAACATGAGACAGTACTCCATAGATTTGAACTAAAAGTACTCATTAATTATACAAAAAAGAAATGAAAGTCTTCCAGGAGTCCATTCTGCTCAGACCACCGGGACCATTCTACTCAGTTGGAGTTCTGCTCAGAAGCATCAATGGCGTCCGGGGTCGGGAAGACAACGAGGAGGCATCATGTCCTTCATAGACAGAACTCGGCGGTAGAGCTCATAGCTGACATACCCATCCTAAAATAAAAAGCGGATGAGAATGAAGATATACATAAAGGGGAAAAGGTACTATTGTTGCAATAAAACAAAAATATAAAGACAGAAGATCATAAAAAAATGAAATTTTCACTTACAATTGCCGCATATTTCAGGTGTTCAAGGGAAAGCGGCTTCCATTCCCAGTAGTCATGCAGACCTTGTGGAAAAGATGACTTCATACTCAAGTAAGATTTTGTTTATGACGGCTCCTGCCAAATCTGCCATGGACTCCCTTAGATTGCCTCCTTCGATCATGAGCTCCTCTTGAAGGTCGATGTGACACTCTCTTGGGATTTTGAGGTAACTGTTTGCGAGAACATCCCTATCGTTCCTGACGTCGACACTAGCAAAAATTATACCTTTGTTCAGAAGGAAATCCTTCAGAGCAGTGCACTCTGTCCTGGCCTTGCACAAGTGATAGACAAGAACATGCTTGCGCATCGCCAGTTGCATAACGGCGACTTTTCTACTACGATCAAAATAATCCTCTCGTGTGTACTCCAGATCAAGACCAACAAACTTTTACCTGTCCTCACGCAGCCATTCCTCATAGAGAGTAAGAATCTCCTCCACCTTGTAGGGCTCGTTGGTGTACAACACCTCGAGCTTGGTATTACCATCAGCATCTATAAAGAGACGCTCAGTAGTGTTCCTGAAGTCGTCCATGGAACCGAGGGTGAGACGACAATGGAGTTTGACTGTGCTTCTCGTACGAGGCGAGGATGACGGGAGCTACCTGCACTTCTCTGGAGAGAATAAGACGCGATAACCTCCAGGAATAGACCACTACTTAACCTTGGGGAGAGACAACTCAGTTGCCATGCGCCCATTTAATTGCACCGGGAACGGTGAATGGACGATTGTGCTTCTGCAGCTCGTTAAACCATGCACTTCAAAAGTCACGACTGCCACGCTATAATCGAGGAGCCTCTAGGTTAACTCTAGCACGGTATCTAGCACAATAAATACTAACAATAAATAGCCATCCCATCGGTCACCAGCACATCCTTTGATCGAGAGAACAATGCGAAGAGGCAAACGAGATGACCCTGTCGTACAAATACTACACTGGGAGTGAACAAAAATAGAAGCACGGTTCGGCCAGAACAAAAGCCACACGCGTGCATCCACTTTGGTTAAAGACAAACCTCAGTGACATCAACGGACCATGTCTGCGTACCACCAGAAACATTGACAAAACAAAAGCACGTCCATGCTTCTGACATACATATAACCGTGGGCTATCATACATATTCCCGCCTGAAGCCAGCGTACATAAAAACAGTGGCTCCCCTGGGTCATCGACTGCCTGAAAAAAATTACAATACCAGAGCCACGAACCGTGACTCAATTTCAGATGCAAACGTGCCTCTCATTAGGAACCATCATGCCTCCCGTCAATTTGCATCCCCTGACATATCGACCATGCCTCTCCTGTTACAACGACCGTGCATCTAATAACATCATCACCGATCCTCTCCTAAAGACACACCCAACCATATCTGATTAAACATATGATTAAAAAACACAGAAGCACGAGCATGCTTTTCAGCATGTATAACCGTGCCTCACAAAAAGTATGTGAGGCAGGATAGGCACGTAGAAGACTCCGCTGGGAAGCAGCACAGCTGAACAACTACAGTGAGAGGCAGCTGGACGAGTCAAACGTCTCGCATCCCTATAACACCTCGGAATGCACGCACACCATCCACAAACCAGCATTCATTCCATTTCGTAGGATAAAAAATAAAACAAGAAGCACTCATTACTACTCTTGCTCTCTCAAGACTGCTTTATATTTAAATAAGCTCCGACTCCCTCAGCCACATCACAACTCACTTGCCTTCTTCGTCCCCTGCTTCTAGCCTAGGGTTCGTGCTTCTTCCCCGCACACAGTCTGATTTCAAACAAGTTATTGTAGAGTTTTTACTGGGTCTCTCGATTAATATCTAAGCCGTGCTTCTCTCGTAGATTGCTGGCCGTGGGTGCTTGCCATAAGCTTCCCATCACAACCCATCTGGCTTATCTGTCCGCCTACTTCTAGGGTTCGTGCTTCTTCCTCGCACATAGTCTCATTTCAAACAAGTTACTGTAGAGTTTTTATTGGGTCTCTTGATTAACTTCTAAGCCGGGCTTCTCTCGTAGATTTGCTGGCCGTGGGTACTTGCCCTAAGCTTCCCATACCCCAATCTCCGTTCGTCGACGCCCGTTCTTCTTCTCTCCCAGGTAAAAAGCATATGCGTAAGCAGCATGCTCCGATCCGTATCTACGTTTTGAAAAAGATATTTAAATTATTACTATTTTATGTTTAGGTTTTTCATTTGATAGTTATTGAAGCATCAGATCCGGTACAACGACTTCATTCTCTAAAGCAATAAAAAACCATTTGAAAATCTAAACAAGTGATCTAAACTCTGTCATACTGCTTTTCTGGAAGGACTAGATGAGAAGATTTCTGGTAAATTTGTAGTTGTAGTCTGCCTTCGTACGGATATTTTTAATACGGCTAACGTAGCTGAAGCTAGTCGTTGTCTACCTTCAACGTTGAATCTTGTTTTAAATTGTTATGATATTCTTGTTTTCTTAACATAGTTGTTCTGGATTATTTAGGTATGATTTGCCCTACCTGCCGCCAACCAGGCGGCCCTTGCGAACCACACCCTCAAGTTCTCCAGCACTTTGAGGTTATTCTTGATGAAAATTGCTGGAGCCGCATGGTTAGTAAGCATTACTAACGTATTAGTTGCTTACAACACAGTAGAAATCATTGCTGTTACTCATACCCCCTTGCACCTACACTAGGTTCCCCTGCTGTCACTTCTTCGCACCTGTCTTGTGTTTTCATTTTCCATTAGTTTGCCTGCCCATACCTTGATTACTATAGTGCATCTTCAGTTCTAATTAAAATTAGTCAACATATGCCAAAAATCTGTAATTCTTATCAAAAATTCATATCCAATTTAAGAAAACTTTTAACATTAATAATACGCGAGTTCAAATTTATACTTACAGGTTGTTATTTGCACTATTTTTTCCAGTATGTACCTTGTAATGTCAGAGCTTTTCTCGCTGAATACATTGACGAGAGGAAGAAAGAAGCAAGAAAATTGCGTAAAGAGCAGGTAGAGCCAGCCCTTCTTACACATGAAGGAAGGTCTTACAATGCTTTGTTTAAGCATAGGGCGAACTACACAAAGTTCTGCGGTGGTGAGTGGAACACCTTTGCGGATGATTATGAACTTCGTGCTGGAGACCGCATAGAATTTGAACTACCAGACGAGGGTCTCAATCTCGAAATACAAACATATCGGGATGACAAAAGACTGCTTCCATTACCCCACGTTGGTAGGTATTTAATATTACAAACTTATCTTCTTTCACTGTAATTTTATATGCATGAATCGAATTGAATAATATTAACCCCGTGTTGGATATAACTTTATCTAACTTTAAAATCTTTTTCTTTTTCTAGCTCTCGACGATCTTTCTTCTGACGATTTTGACCATGTTCACTGCTGTGTCTACTCTAAGGATATTGAGCTTACCTACGACAAGACATGATTCTTTCTACAACGCCTTTTCGGAGATACTTTCATCCGTTGCCGTCCATTTGTCCACGTATTGACTCCCACTAACACCAAAGACTGCGTCATGGTTGGTTACAACTGTCCTTGTTAAAATACCAAACGTATTTTGCTCAGATGTAAAATTATGAACAACCTATTTATTCAAACCTAAAACAACAAAACTTTTGTTGTTCTCTTAATATGTTGTTTTATCTGTTTACACACAAACCTGAACATGCCAGGAATTATATTACTTTCAATATGGAATTTCTTAATGTTTGCGCACTCACCGTATTCAGCCATTCTTTTATTTATTGTCCAAGTGACAAATCAACGGTTTTAATTTCTATTTAATTTTGATTTCTTTTTAAAAAAATCCGAGGAGCGTTGTCTCGACACTGAAGAGATGGGTGGACATGCCAACCAATGGCAGGGTGACCCTTGAAGCTCCTGATGAAGCTACCCATGTCATCACTCCTTCGTCGTACTACATCTCCAAAAACGACGGCGGGATGGTAATAGAAAAGTCTTCTTTCAGAGACTTCATATCAGCTGCATCCTTTGTTGAAAAGAACGTTGTTCTAATCACTTTCAAAGAGTGCCATGACCGTTCTGTGTCTATCATCATTTAGCGCATTCTGTAGATTCCGTCGGAACCAGCACCTAAAATGGGAGCAAGCAGTGTATCTCCTAGGATGTCAGCGCTCATTTCATGATGATGCCTCCAGCAGAAAAACACTGGTTACTATAAGTTTGCTAGTAGGATGGTAGAGTAATTTAACTATTATGGACCATGTGCTTGCTTGAACTATCGGAATGATCTTTTGCAACTTATGTAGCTCTTACGGACACTCAACTTGCTGTTTCAACCATCGGAATGATCCTTTGCAACAAATAGTGTTTGAACTATCGGAATGATTCATGCGAAAAAATCATAATTCAAAAAACCAAAAAACAGAAAGAATCATTTTCAAAAATCAAACAAAAAAAGAATCAGTTTTTGATTCAAAACCTATAGCAATGCCATGTTATCAAACTTATTCAAACCATCTAGTGAAACATATCTCAATTAAAAACCAAACAGGACTCCATTTTCAAGTTCAAACTATATTTACTTCAACTTTTCCTAAACAAACACTTGTGCACCGAATAACATAACAACAGTGCCTCCCGAACCAAGGAAGATTGTTAATTGGAAAAAAACGTTTTCACAACAAAGGCACGACCATGCATCTGCTGAGTGTTCTACTGTTTACACGACTACGTTCACAACCAAAGATGGAATACGCACATATGAATCACGCACGCAGCACGCAACGAATAAAAAAATTCAATGAACAAGATAGGTGAAAATCTTAAAAAAACAGATAAAACAAACGAAATCACTAATTGAGGAGCACTCACCTATTTCCGAAAATCTATGCCTGGAACCGCCGGGTGACTAGCAACTGCTATTTGGCGGTTTCCTTTTTTGCACGGCAAAATATCCCTTTCGCTTTTCCGACTCCATTTGCATCCTCTTCCTCGAAAGTTTCTCGCCAGCCGCAGTTCACCACCGCACACCTCCAGCCATGGACGACGGGAAACTAACAACACTCACCGAACACATTACTACCCACGGTACAACTGTGCTGGAGGTGGTGTACACCAACAACCCAAGGACCGTGGAGCGGATCATCAAAAAGTACGAGGAATGGCTAAAGGAGGAGAAGAACAAGTTCGTCGGCCTCGACCTCGAGTACACACGTAAGAGCAGTTACATACGACAAGGGATCGCCGTCGTCCAACTTGCCATGCGCGAGCATGTCCTTGTATACCACTACTGCAGATCCGAGCGCTCCCAGGCGTTAGTTGACTTCCTGCAACGGAAAGCGGTAACTTTCACTAGCGTCGACACCAGGAACGACAAGACCATGCTTGCCCGTGCATGGATCAAAATTCCAGACGAGCAGCACGTCGACATCCAGAGGCTATTCTGCATCAAGGGTGGTGGAGAAAGGGACTCCATGGGTGACCTTGCAGCAGCCATCATCGACCCCTCATACAAGAACATGAAGAAATCATTCCCAAAGGAGAAGCACCAGTTCTGGGAGTGGAAGCCACTTTCCCCGATACACCTTGAGTACGCGGCAAAGGACGGGTATGTTAGCTACGAGTTGTACCGTAGAATCCTAATCATCAAGAATGGCTACGTCACCTCCACCAACAACCAATAGAAGAAAGACTCCGCCCATGTAAGAACAAAGATGAGGGATCTTCCAGCGGCTGGAAGCGCCGGAAGGGAAACAGTGGTTGGTAAATTGCGAGAAAATGGATGTCTACATTAAACTAGTAGGAACTACTATTATCATAATTTAGATTGTATGAACCTATGTTGTAAATATGTTTGTTGTTGCTCAAAGATGTTGTGTGTATTGTATTACTATTTTACGTTTGAACTTTGAACACAGTGGTGTGCTCATGTACAAATGCATACTAAGTTTTGCATGTCTAAATGCAATTAGTAAGTTATGTCCCAGTACTGAGCAAGCATATATTGTATCCATGATTATACAACGAGAGATATGTCGTACGATATTGTATTATAATTTTCATACTCAACCTTTACAAGATGCATCGTGCATTTACAAGAATATGTGATGATGTCGTTGTAAACTTTCAGTACAATGCTTATTAAACATTGGCGTGAACAATTCATAAATATTGCAGAAGAACATTCGGTACACAGACACAAGTGACAAGAACTTTGTTACTTTAACCACATTGGAAAAAAAATCCTTGCCTCCATTTCACATCAAACACCGCTCCGTCCATTCAGAACATCCTTGCTATTGCACACAGGTGCCTCTCCGTACACCAGTTCTGCACGATGCCACAAAACTACACTACCGTGTGCAACTGACCTATGGACAAGCGTGGCTCTCTAAGTGTCTACTCAATCCATGCCTGTGGTGCCACGCACCCGTGACCCTAGAGACTTCACACCTGTGCATCCACAACCGAGCCCCTCTAACCGAATACTTCGACCGATGCCTCTACTGTCGTACATACGTGCCTCTAGAAACTTGATAGCAGCAAGAGGGTTCAAAACCGTGCCTCCACACAACCGTGCTTGTACTGACTTCACTTTCGTGCCTCTGTTTGCTTGATCAACGTGCCTCACATGAAACCCACAGTAACTCTACGTGCTCCGCACGCGTGATCGCCAGTGCAACTTTGGTGCTGCACAGACGCGTCTCTCAGTATACCCGTGCCTCCACACAGCTGTGCCTGTACTGACTATAATTCCATGTCTCCGTTTTGCTCAATCCACGTGCCTCACATAAAACCAACAGTAACTCTACGTGCTACACACACGCGCGCCTCTCGCATGAAACCCATAGTATCTCGCCCGTACAACTTTGGCGCTGCACACACGTACCTCTCAGTATACCCGTGCCTCCTTACAACCGTGCCTGCACTGACTTCAATTCCGTGCCTTCATTTGCTTAATTCCAGTGCAACACATGTGCCTCTACTGTATTGATAACTATGACCCCAATTAAATAACATCCGTCCAAAAAAACATCTTTAAAAGAGATGCACAACCATACCTCTTCTAAAAACATACAACAGCAATGAACACTTAGGTTCATATCGTTTCATATATCTAGATAACATTAAACCGTAGCATAGATTTTTAAACAAAATCCATTTATGTTCAAAGGCTATAACTAACATCACTGCGGCAGAAGACTAAAGATAACAACGAGCCTCCCATCACGCTTTTTGGAAGTTATCAGCACCAAGCTGTTTACTTCAATAGACGATGCCTGGAGAAAATCACTGAAACCTTCCTATTTGAACACCATTCTACTACCCAAGCCAATGAAGTAGGAGCAAGGAGTGCTCACATATATATCATCATCACCAGATTCCAAAGTAACTTCAAGGGTTAAAACGCCAGTCCTAGGAAAAGTCACAAACTCCTTCAAACTCCTCACAACAATACCAGGAATAACTTGACAAAAAACATGAAGATATCAGAAATAGAACAAAATTCAAAACAATAAATAGAAGAGATAATAAAAATAAATAAATAAACAGAAACAAACAAAAAATGATGGAAAAAATCTGACCATATGATGACCATTAACATTCATGGAATCAATCGTGTGAACAAAAGGACAACAAGGTATGTAGTCATCATCAAAGAGTTGACACCTCATGAAATACATCTGCTGATAATTAAGAAAAACACCACGGGTGTAATAACAACTCCCAACAAGTTCCATCTCGGAGTCGCTCAAACCATCAAGAGCTACAAAATATAATTACACAGGCTCAAGGGAACAGAAAAATCATCATGTGCAATAAAACAAGCTAAAAACTTCCTTAAAAATAAACCTTACCAACAGACGGTAAAGGAGACAACGCATCTCCACGACCAACACGATAAAAATCAATACCAATCCACGTTCCATAATGTTCAAGCCTAATGGTCATTATATCACGAGGACGAACACCATAATCACTGACCAATCGTTCCCAGGAAGGACCATGGAATTTGCTCCTCACCCGACCATGACTAAACAGAACACCATACAAATAACCCTCATTGCACTGAAGAGCAAGATCAGTATCTTCGTCACCCCTCCTTATGGCTAAAGCCCTACACTCCTCGATGTAACGAGCAAGATGAGCTCTAACACTGCACGGAACATACTGCACAACAAATCAAAACAAGGATCATAATCAAAACCTAAACAGCATGGGCAGCACCAAAAGAAATAAGCGTGTGTGCCAAAAATTGAACAATTATAAAATGATATTCTTACAACACGCCTCCAACAACGCCGATCCAGGACCACACTGAACCCATCTACAGAAGATTCAACAGAAGAACACGGGCCACCAGGCATACGGCAAAAAGGACAAGCCATAACTGCAAGGAACACAATGATTATCAAGAACTAATTCCACAAAACCCAGTTGAAACTTGACATCTGATAGTGTTGGTAGTCCCCACCCGTAACTACCCCATAAATCTCCATATCCCGGAAATATAATGGGAACAAAAAGAGAAACGAGAAACGGAAACAGGGAACCCACGAAGGCAACCGGTAAGGAACGACGATATCGCGAACGGGGAAGCGCGGTCGACGCTAAAGAAGGACCGCCGTAAGAGCAGGCAACAAGCGCGGCGGCCGGGACAGGGGCCGCCGTAACCACGCGACAAGAGCGGCGGCCGCGACGGGAGGAGACGACGGCAAAGAAAGAACAGTGCGCCACGACGATTCGCCCACACCAGAGAGAAACAGATCTCAAAACAGATCAAAAGGTATTACAAAACACTAAAAGTATAAGGACTAAAGTGAAAAAAGGAAAAACCACAAAGGGAGACCGGAAACCGGAAAATCACGGGAGACGCCGTGCGCGCGACAAGTGTCGCGCGCGGAGCACCTCGGAAAAGTCTCACGACCGCTCCGCGCATGACAATTGGCGCGCGGGGAGCGCTCCCCGACTAATCGTTGCGGGGAGCGCTCCTCAATTAGTGATTTCGCTATCTTCGAATAAAATTATTTTTTGTCACTTTGGGCTTTTCCCGGGCTTTCGGGCCATACTTCAGGCAGAAAAGTGGAGCCCAAGCCCAGATGCTGTTTTTTTTTCCGGCTCGGGCTGCCCATGAACAGGAGTTCACGGCACATGCACCTCCCCATACTTATGCAAGTACTGTCAGCCTCTGCTACTGTCCTGTGTCCACAGGGCATGACAATAGATGCGCAATTAAGCGCAAAGAAAGTAAAATCCAAGATGGATTCAGTATAGGAGGGAGATGAAGACGGATCGGAATGCAAGAAAGGAACAAACTAAAGCCATTGCGTACGTGCTTAAGATAAGACGACATGAGGTTAGTGTGTGTGTGTGGGGGGGGGGGGGGGGGGGGGGGGGGGGGCGCGCGCGCCAGGGGCGTTGGCTGCCGGGCCGAGTGGGCGCCGGAGCCGGGTGGTGCAGCGCAAAGCGAGGCAAGGCGCCGGTCGCGGTCACCACGTCAGTGCCCCATTACGATTACGGCCTCTGGTTTTGGTTAGGTCGGAAATAAGTTGGGGTCCCAGTCCGAGTGCACCACGCATCGCTGCTGTCACCAACAGTGCCGGCCGGCCGGCCGGCCTGAAAAAATCTCGCCGCGCCGTGGAAATTTCAAACCATCGCGTGGGGACATGGCGGTACTGAATCACGAGGGAGAAGCATCTCTCAGTGCATGCAGCAGCAGCAGCTGCACCAAAGGTCCAAAGCTATGTAGGAGTACAAGAACAGAGCGAGCACGGAAGCCGATATAATAACTGAGCCCAAAAGACAGGGGCGCCTCCTGGCCATAGTAGTAATGGTTCGTCTTTTCAAACAGTTATGGCTCAGGCGTAGGTGTATACGACTACACACTGCAAAGAGCCACACCGCTGCATATGATTCATTGGTGATTGAGAAAATTAGCAGGGCCATCCATGAACAAGAACTTCCCAACTCCACTCCATTCCTGCTCTTGCACGAAACAGACAGCGCAGCGTGGTTGCTTGCAGCATCCATCTACCTCTACCTCTCGCTGTCCCGAGCCCTCAACTGTCTGCTCTGCTGTTACATGTGACAACACCATGTGATGTATCCGAGGATGCACGCATCACGCACCCGGTTGGTTCGCCGATGCGTTGCTCTCTTCTCGTTTCTCCCTCTTTTCCTTCACCCCACCCAAAGGGAAGGTTGGTTCTGGGTTTCTTCAACCCTGATGATGGTAAAAACTAAGCACCGCCATTGATTTACACTACACTAGCAAACACATGCTAGCTCATAGAAAAACTCCTTGGGACAAAGCTGGAAATAAAGTTCTGAGCTAGTGCTGCACTGCTGCTGCTGTAGCAGTACTTAGTACCCTAACAAGCTAATGAAGGTGGTGGAGTTGGAGGAGCCGAATTCCTAAAACCTAACATGACCTAAACCTGCTGGACTCTAATTAATCTCCAAACGGAACTACTCGGATGATGATGATGATACTAGCAGAGAAATGGAAGAAAAAAGGTTCGAGTACGGTAGTACAAAGACTGATACGGGCGGGAAAATGTACAGCCACCGCGGACGGAGTGGCCAGCCAGCCAGCGAACGAGCTAGAACGACGCCACGGCGGGCGCGGTGGCGGTGACTGTGAGGGGGCCGTCCTCCTTCTTGCGCCTCATCTCGAGCACCTTGCGGTGGGAGTTGGAGTGGACGCTGCTCACGTACGTCGGGCTGCACGCCGGCCGGTACTCGGGGAGGAGCCGGCCGGACTTGTAGCGCACGCCGCACGCGTTGCACAGCGTCTTGGCGCCCTCCGGCCCCGCGCGCCACTGCGGGGTCTTCTGCACGCCGCAGTGGCTGCAGCGCCGGTCGCTCTGGGTGGCGGCCTCCATGGCGCTGGAGGGTGCGGGGAGGTTCTTGGGCTTGCGGCCGCGCTTCTTGGCCTTCTGCTTGCTGCTCTTGCCGTGCTTGGACTTCTTGGGCGGCGGCGGCAGGATGTTGTACTCCTCCATGAGCTCCGAGGCGCCGAAGTGCGGCGTGTCCAGCAGGAAGTAGGGCGAGAAGGAGGCCGACGAGGAGCACGAGGAGGTGGTGGTGGTCGACGAGGACGACGTGGAGTCCGGCGCGGGGCCCGAGAGCGACCACCCCGACGCCCTAGAGCGCTTGCTGCGCTTCGCCTTGACCGGGACCAGCGCCTCCGTGGACAGCGCGCATATGGTCGGAGTCCGCATAGGGTCGGACATAGACGGCAGAGCACGGTACGCTCCATCCTGCGGGTGCCGCTGGGGTAGCCGGTGCTGCGGCGGGCGTGGCGCCAACGACGCCATCATCGACGCGGGCGGCGCCGGCTGCGGGGGGAGCTCGGAGAGCGAGTCGTCCATGATACGGGACACCCACTCGAGCTCCTCCTCGACGTCATGCGCCTGCGGAAACACACAGCAAGGCAGGAAGAAATAATTAATTCACCACGTACGACAAAAGCCTGGAAAAAGCCGCGAGAAGCGGTCAAAGTTGCCTTGAAACCTCACCGGCAGGTCAACAATCTCCGGCGCTGGCGGCGCCGGAGGGGCGAGCTCATACGACACGACGGACTGGTTGGGCCCGTCGTTCAACTTCTCTTCTTTCACGGCGGCGGCCGGAGCCTCCTCGGGCTCGTCGGCGCCGTCCCTATCCGGCTCGCAGAACTCCTCGAGGTCCAGCAGGTCCTCGACGGAGAAGCCGTCCCTCTCGGCGAAGCCCCAGGCCGCCGGCGCCTCGGCGGCGGCCTCGTCGGGCGTCTCCTCCTCGCGGCTACTGCCCTTGAGGGCGTCCATCCTCTCGTCCTTCACGGCCCAAAAGTAGGCGCACACATACACACATGAAAATCATAAATTCCCAATTCCAGGAACCAAGAACCACAACTTCAGAGAAAGAGAAAGAACGCTCCTTTTCTTCCTTCCTCTCCCAAAAAAACTTATAACAAAAAAGAAATATCAACAAAAGATTCTCTCTCTATCTCTCTATCTCTCTCGCCCCGGTAATCTCCCTCCCTCCTTACCAGAGAGCTGTGGTGGTGCGCGTAGGACGGCATGGCTGAGGAGCGAAGGGGGGTCGCGGCGGCGGCGGCGGCGGCGGCGTTCGAGGCGAAGGGGAGAGGGTCGGGGGAAGGGGAAGCGGAGGCGGAGAAGGCAAGGGAAGAAGGGATGAGCGTTTGGTGGAGCATTGAATGGCTGCCAAAGTCCGTGGGCACAACAAATGCGAGCAGCGTTGCCTCACGCCCCTCCCCTTTCTCGCATTTCACTCCACCTCCTGCGCCCGCCGGCTTCCCTCCTCCCGCACTCCAAATTTTTCGTCTCGTCCGCTCTTTTTCCTTGGCCTTTGGTGCTCCCCCCGAACCGTTTCCATCTTTATTTTTATGTCGCCACCTCACTATCTTCTCGGTATCGACACTGGCCTTCGAACTCATCTTCTTTTCTTTATGTAAAAAAGAAAAGAAAGAAACGGAAGCGGAAAAGAAGGGTGACGCTACAAGTAACAGCGCGGCGGTCTCGTCGTCTCTGTGTTTTCCACCGCCCCGCGTCGTCGTGATTGTCGTGCTGCGTGGGCGACGAGACGACGGGGTGGTTCTTCTCTTCGGGGTCAGTGGGTGGGTTAAGGTAAAGTGGGTGAGCGATTAGTCGTGGCCGGGGGACACGTGGTGGGCCAGCCGCGATGCCTTCCCTCCGGTCCGAGGGAAATCATAAATGGCGTCATTTTTTAAACCCGAGTGCGGAAAGGTTCGAATTGGATTTGGGCGTTTGGGCGCCCTTTGAATTCCTTCGATCCGCGCCGGATATGATGACGTTCCGTGCATATCTTTTCTTCTCTCCTTTTTTTTTTCATTTTCGTGCTGTGGACACGCGGGTCCATAGCTGTAAATATGCTGCATTCATACAAACTTTTAGGAGTATACACTACACACTTGTGTATGTGCATGCACTAAAAAAAGGTGTGACCGTATGGTAGAGCAATATGTATATCCTTCATTCACTTTAGACTGATGACGATTTTCTGTATACCGGCCCAGAATATAGGCAGCTTCCACTTTTGACAAATAATTATGGTACTCCCAGATTTGCAAAATAGTGGTTGATTAGTGCTCCAACAATTAACAATATTTGTATTGTCTACTCATTTAAAACGGTTGGCGTTTTTCGTACAACGACGCAAAAATGCGGCACACATCAATCATGTAGTACTACAAAACAATGCTACAAAAGCAAGGTCGAAAGTGTGTCTATCTATTGGGTTTTTGTTGATTAACGTCAAGATTGTGCGCATAATGTTTTATCAAACATTTCATGGTTTAGCCTCTCTATGGTTGGACAGCATCAATGATGACCACTAAAAACTGAGGAAAGTCAACATAGGCACTAATAGTAAATTTTCATAGGTTTTTAGTGGGTCAATTTCTACATTCACTCTTAAAATGCAGCTACTATATTAAATTAAACAAGATCATTACACTTAAATCTAGGGGCGTTTTATTGTCAGATATGTAATCAATCTCGAGTGCTCTCGTGAAAATATCTCTATTCTCGAAAATTTCACATTTGCAGGTTGGTTGGTACCTCTGAACCTGGTGATAAACCGTAACCATGGAACTGAAACTCACGACCTTAGTTCATGAAATTGCCATACTCTAGTTTGCTTCACATGGGGGCTCTAAAGGTCCGTACCTCCGAGTCAGCAGTTGCGGGGCTTGGAAGAAATCTCGGGACAGGGGAAACTAGAAAAAAAAGTACAGAATCATACGAATACAACCAGTTACGTATTGCAAATATGGAGAAAATTAGAAGTATACTGATATTGTCCATATTAGCTTAGAAAATATATTTCTCATGTTAATTATATATAACCTATTGTCAAATCCGAGCGGGGATTGACCAGATAAAACAACTCCCGATGTCGGGTGCTCTTGGAATTTTTTTCTACCATGACTACGGAATCGCAATAACAAGTAAAGTAAAGACTAAGGTTTGGGAATATTTCTCGATATCTTCTCATTTCACAGCTTCAACTTACGTATCTTACAACTCTCAAATGGGAAGTTATAGTTAACTAAAAAGTAAGCATGACTAGCCTGCAAGTGAAACGCTACAACAAACCTTTACTAGATGATGAACGATAGTCGTAGGATCTCATGGATGTATCTCGGTCGTTCAATCTTCATAAAGAGCCCTCAAATCTTGTCTGGCTTAATTGAATAATCCCCCACCTCTAAAGATCAGATTCAGTTTCAAAATCTGACAATGCTCCCCCTTGAGCCAACACTTGTCCCCGGGTAGTTGAATCAAGGAACTACTCTTTGATGGTTTGTTTAAAGAATTCCGGAAATATCTTTTTAATGAAGTTGATATCTTCCCAAGAAGTTTCATCCGGAGCTAAGTTAGCCCATTGTATCAGCTATTCTATGACCAACACTTTGTTTCTTTGTAGAGATCTTGTTTTCATCATCTGTATTGGTTCAGTTCTAATTTTTTTCATCGGGTTCCAATGAGTGCTAGTTGTTGGTTAGGAAGAACATGTGAACCCTGATGTCTTTTGAGCTAGCCTACATGGGAAACCAGGTGAATCTTAATATCTTGAGGCGGCTCTAGTTTTCGGGAAGAAATTCCAATTTTTTTGAATAAATCTAAATGGACCAAATATTTTAGTGGTAAGTTTGATTGCTTGTCATATACCAAAGGTTGCCATTCTCTATGGTGGAATTTTGAGATACACCATTTCTCCTAGTTCAAATTGCGTGACAACTTTGTTTTTGTGAGGATATTTATTCATTCTCTCTTGATCTTGCTTCAAACTGTGCTCCAGTTATTCAGAGTTTGTTGTTTGTCTTGAGGAAGTTTTTAGCATCATAATCTATAGGCCTAGGCACTATTACTTCAGTTGTCTGGGGGGCATATCCATATAGGGTTTAGGGGAAGAAGAAGAAGAAGAAGAAGAAGAAGGTAAGCGACCCTCCTGTCCCTCCCGTCCCCCGCGTCCCTCTCCGAGGCGACACGGGGGAACCCTAGCCGCCCCCGCTGCCGGTCTTCCTCCACCCTCCCCTCCCCCTCGCCGCCGCCGAGATCCACCGCTGGGCAAAGCCCAGGCAGTGCCGGCGGCGGCGGGGCTTCTCCCCTGGCGCAACTTCCCTCTTCCTCGCGACGGCTTAGTCAATCCCGGTGGGCTTGGTGGCGTGGCGCTTCGAAGCTCCGGCGGCGGTTTGCCTTGCGGCAGGTTGGAGGGCCTGTCCCCATCTGGTGGTGTCGCCTAGACAGCGGCTACGGCCTAGGGCTCTTGACCCCGGATTGGATCTGGGTGGTGCTCGGGCCTGGCCGTGGCTGCTTGTCAGGCATGGTGGGGGCGAGTCTCGCGGCCTCTGGGCATCATGGAGGTGCCGGCGGCGGCGTGTGCTCAGCCTGGTGGTGGCGGCGGCCGTGCACGGGAGTTGGGTTCCTTCGAACAGATCTGGGTGGAAACTTGCTTTCGGCTACTGCCAAGGCCGGCGGTGCATCATTCCCTCCTTGAAGGCATCGTCGTGGAGAAGTTCAAGACCACTCTCTGCTACCTCCGGGGGAAACCCTAGATCGGATGATCGGATGACGGCGGCGCTCTAGTGTTGTTCCCCATTGGCGGCGTCATTCTTGGAGCTACACACGTGATCGAGGGACCAGAGGACGAACTCTTTGGTGGAGCGGTGCGCCATCTCACTCATTGATGGCGGCGGGTCTCGGCGGCATGGCGCTGTGGTGACTCGGCGTCCGATGCGTGGAGATGGACTCGCGCAGGAGGGTGACGCGGTCTGGCGTCGCGGTGGCATCGACGGCAGCTAGACCGGGCAAGGTAGATGCAGCAGTACAGCTCTGAAGATGGATTGGTGGCAGGTGGCTGCGGCGGCCTCATACCCGGCAGACGTCCTGGTTGAGGAGTGCGCCAGACTGGTGGGTGCCCCATACCCGACAGGCGTCCTGGATGGGACCTCGGGTCTTAGATGTTAGGTTTGGCTGCGTGGTCTGTTTGGTATTAGGCCCAGACTATCAGCATCCCTTCATCAATTAGATAGGAGTAGCGACAGATGTTGCCTAGACGGTGGCTTTAGTCTTACTGTTGTATTACTTTGTAAGGTCTTGTGTGAACAATTAATAAAGTGGCTGCATGCATCGTCCAGATGCAGAGGCAAATGGTTGTGGTGTACAACCACTCTGCAAATGGTTGTCAGCCAGCCCATTTATGGAGTTCTTAGAAAGACATCCCCGTCAGGTAAGTTTCAAACATTTGATTCACCCTCTTTGATGGCCCATCTGTCTATGGGTGGTAAGTTGTACTGGGCAAAGGTTGCCATTCTCTATGGCTATGGGCACTGCTTGCCACATTTTGTCAGTGTCAAGATCCGCAGATCTTGGGTAGGGGGTCCCAAGTTGTGGATCTTGGATCAATGGGTAACAAGAAACACAGAAACCGTATTTACCCAGGTTCGGGCCCTCTCGAAGAGGTAAAACCCTACGTTATGCTTGATTATATTAATGTGTGTATATGATGATTATAGAGTTGATCTACCAAGAGATCAGATGGACTAAACCCTAGATGACTAAGATGATCCTTTTTCCCCTCTACGGACTAAACCCTTTGGTTTACATAGACACCAGGGGTACCTAGGTTTACATATGTAGGTTACCACCAAGGGATGAGAACACGAGCCACGCCAAGCAAGACTTAGAGTATACGCCAAGTCTCCGAAGGTTTCCTTCTAGAGCACGGTATTTTCCGAAGTCCGGTCTGCCCCTAACGATCAACAAACAGCCCACCAGTCCGGCCCATGAGAATAGGCCGGCAACCCGAGGACCCCTTAGTCCAGGACTCCCTCAGTAGCCCCCGAACTACTCTTCGAAGCCGAGGTATATGCAAGAATCACAGGCTTCGTGGGCTAGTTCCTTCCTTCCATGGTGCTTATGCCAAGTTCGCAGTAATCCCTAGCCAAACCCTTAAAGGTTTCTTGATTATGCCCCGCCACATGCCGTCCGAATTATGCCAGGACATCTAAAGTGTATGCATTACTTAGCCTCGAAGGCCAGCCACCCCGATGTGACTACTGGTTTTGTCTGACCACTTTTACCGAAAGGCCACGACCTGACATAATCTCTGGCTGGTTACATGGTTCGATGCGATTTTTCATTGGCACGTTCCATCGAGATGGAGATCGTGCCCTATTTTAAGGGATATGATCAATGATTCGCATTACCCCATGTGCACACAGCGGCACGATTATATCGGGAAGACGCGAGGTCCGCGACGCAGTTGTAGCGACCAGACCTCAAACAGTCTGATCTCTGTGCATAAGTGTCATCCCTGGATCGGTAATGCTGACACACACAGTACTTGGAGGATTTATAACAGAGTAGCAATCACACACCTATTACATCGAATGTCTCAAAAGAGAACTTATTACAATAAATATGGCTTAAGGCCATCTAAAACGATAACAGCGAAGGCTTGGAAGATAAAGTGAGTCCATCAACTTCAACGGCATCACTGAGTGAAAGACCACGACCTAAGGCTCCTTACTCGTCGTCTGAAAAGTCCGCAACATGATACGTTGCAGCCCAAAAATGGGTCAGCACATGGAATATGCTGGCAATGTAACACAAAGGATAAAGAACAGAATAATGCTATCACTACATGCATATATGGCTGGTGGAGGCTGTAGGGTTAATATGTTTTGCGAAAAGCTATTTTTTCCCTACTGCAAAGGAATAAGTTTTATTTAACTACAAAGTTTGTTGAAAAATATTGAGAAGGTAAACCCCCTCTCAATCCCAATTAAAAGTAATCATTAACAACCCAATCAAATTAATTAAGTAGTGATGAGATCAACATGATAATCCAAGAACCAGATACTCAAGATGTCCATAACCGGGGACATGGCTAACCATGATTAGTTTATACACTCTGCAGAGGTTTGCGCACTTTTCCCCACAAGACTCGATCTCCTCCGTTTGGTTTCTCGCACTACAAGATGTTTGAGAAACGGATGACCGAGACATAGTCTTTCAGAAGCGTTAGCACCTTACGATGGGTAGACCGTACCACCTACATCCCCTACATCTGCTAGTCTACCACTGTAAGAGTTCACACGACTTAATCAACTATGCTAGAGCCCATAATAGCTTGTGGCTGCACACGGAAGTTTCTAGTATGAATAATCTCATGATCCCTTTGAGCCTGGGTGGCAGTCCATAGGAGAATCACACGGTACCCCGGGATTTCCAAAAAAATACAGGCAATCACTGGATTCCCCAGGTGCCTCAATCCACCCAGATGTGTATTTAAGTTGCCACCTTAAGTTGAACCATTAATTAACAATCTCACAACTGTCATGGATACACTCAAACCCAATCCACGTCTACGAGCATAGCATAGCAATATAAGCATAGCGTAGAAGTAACTCCCAAGGTTTGATAATAAACAGGTGAATAGGTACTACCTCATCTACTTCCCAAACCCACAATTTAATTCAGATCCTAACCATGCAATTGTTTGAGGATTGATCTAATGCAATAAAACTGGGTAGTAAGAGGTATGATCAAAGTGTTACTTGCCTTGCTGATGATCCGCGAAACCTAGAGACTCGTAGTAGCACGCTTCGCACTCCGGGTACTCTATCGCAAACAAACAAGCATACAATAAGCAATCAAGCAAGAGCACGGGTAAAACTCAAATAAAAGATCTAACCAGAAAGTTCAACTTAAGAACTCCAGTTTGCAAAAAGAATCAAATCAAACGAAACAACAAAACTCAAACGGCGAAAGAAACAAGCTTCGTTTACTAATTTGAAATAAAGTCAAATTTTACAGTAGCAAAATCTTGTTCAAGTTGGTTAAACAGAAAGAGGGTTTCAAGACGAAACTCTAGGCGCTTGAATCGCCTAATTCCGATAAACGAGCGAAAAGTTATACTAGAACGAAAATCGGATCAGAAATCGCGATCGAAAATAATCGCGGAAAATCCGAGAAAAAGAAAAACTGACACGAGCGTTCGCTGTCTGCGGTTAAACGGTGAAAACCGTTCGTTAAAATGAACGAACAAACGAGCGTTCGCTATATAACTAAACCGGAAAAAAACCGATCTAAAAAAAATAAACCGCGGTTCTTAAAAAACCGTACGGTTTTCCCAAGAAAACCGGCGGCGGCGCGGCTACCGCCGGCGGCTCCAGCGACGGCGGTGGCGGCGGGCGGCTTTGGCGAGGCGGCGCGGGCGGTGGGTCGGCGGCGGGGCGGCGCAGCAGCGGAGGCGGCGCGGGCGGCGGGCGGCGGCGTGCGGCGGCTAGGGTTAGGGTTTCGGGCGCGGGGCGGGATGGCGGCGCTGGTGGGCTTCAGCGGCTCGGGGCGGGGCGGCTTATAAAGGCCCCCGGGCGGAGTCCCGCTCGGGTACGGCCCGGAGTCGGTTTGACTTTTTTTTTAAATAATTCCGACGTGCAGAAAAAGAAAGAAAAGAAATACTAAACAGACTCCAAAAATCCCAAAATAAATTTTCCCCGTCTTCTAAAAATAAGCCGGACAAGGTGAACATTATTTTTGGGCCTAAAATGCAATTTGGAAAAACGCATATTTTTCCTAATTCAAATAAAATAGCGATAAAACTCTGAATAAAAATCTTATTTGATTTTAATATTAAATCTCTGATATTTCTTTATTTTGAGGAAGTCATTTTATCCTCTCTCTTTTAATTTTTTATAAAAGAAATATTTCAGAGAAAAATCATTAAAATCAAACGATCCTCTTTTCAAAAATTCGAGAAAAACTCGAATATGAAATAAATTGAAATCCCCAACTCTCTCCGTGGGTCCTTGAGTTGCGTGGAATTTCTAGGATCAAAACAAATTGCAATAAAATATGGTATGCAATGATGATCTAATGTATAACATTCCAAATTGAAAATTTGGGATGTTACAAACCTACCCCCCTTAAGATGAATCTCGCCCTCGAGATTCGGGTTGGCTAGAAAATAGGTGAGAGTGATCCTTCCGTAGGTCTTCCTCTCGTTCCCAAGTGGCTTCATCCTCGGTATGGTGACTCCATTGAACTTTGCAGAACTTGATTACTTTGTTGCGTGTAACTCGGCTGGCAAACTCGAGTATCTTGACTGGTTTCTCCTCATATGTCAAATCACTATCCAACTGTATCGCTTCTAGCGGCACTGTATCTCTTAGAGGAATATCAGCCATCTCCGCGTGGCACTTCTTCAACTGAGAAACGTGGAAGACATCGTGAACTCCGGACAATCCTTCGGGTAATTCCAACTTGTAGGCAACTTCTCCCATACGTTCCAAAACTCTGTATGGTCCCACAAAACGTGGTGCTAACTTTCCCTTAACTCCAAAGCGCTTCACTCCTCGAAGTGGTGATACTCGAAGATACACTCTGTCTCCGACTTCGTAGACTGTCTCCTTGCGTTTAGAATCCGCGTAACTCTTCTGCCTGGATTGGGCTACCTTGAGTCTATCGCGAATCAGCTTAACCTTCTCTTCAGACTCTTTAATCAAATCTGGTCCAAACAACTGTCGGTCTCCAACTTCGTCCCACAACAACGGTGTTCTGCACCTCCTTCCGTACAGCGCTTCGAAAGGGGCCATCTTCAAACTGGCTTGATAACTGTTGTTATAAGAGAACTCTGCATAAGGCAAATTATCGTCCCAGCTAGATCCATAGTCTAGCGCACAAGCTCTCAACATGTCCTCCAGAATCTGATTTACTCTTTCAGTCTGTCCATCTGTTTGCGGGTGAAAAGCTGTACTGAACTCTAGTCTGGTTCCCAAAGTTTCATGCAACTGATTCCAAAACTTTGAAGTAAACTGGGTTCCTCTATCTGATACAATGGTCCTCGGAACTCCATGCAGACATACGATCCTGGTCATGTATATCTTTGCCAACTTAGCACTGGTGTAAGTGGTCTTCACGGGGATGAAATGAGCTACTTTCGTCAAACGATCGACTACAACCCATATCGAGTCATAGCCTGAACGAGTCCTGGGTAATCCCGTGATAAAATCCATGCCTAGTTTATCCCACTTCCATTCGGGTATAGGCAATGGCTGTAGCAATCCTGCTGGCTTCTGATGTTCTGCCTTCACTCTCTGACATACATCACAAACTGCTACATACTCCGCAATATCCTTCTTCATTCCGGTCCACCAGAAACTATCCTTCAAATCCAGATACATCTTGGTATTTCCTGGGTGAATCGAATATGGTGAATCATGGGCCTCTTGCAGAATCAACTTCCTGATCTCCTGATCATTGGGCACATATACGCGGTCCTCAAACCATAAGGTATCGTGCTCATCCTCACGAAATCCTTTAGCCTTTCCTTTACTCATCCTTTCCTTTATCTCGGCAATCTCCTTGTCCGTCTTCTGAGCTTCTCTGATCTTATCCATCAAGGTAGACTGAATTTCCAAGGCTGCTACATAACCTCTTGGAACTATCTCCAAACGCAGCTCGCAAAGGTCTTCTGCTAACTCCTTGGGTAACTCTCCGGTCATGAGGGTATTTACATGACTCTTGCGGCTCAACGCATCAGCTACTACGTTAGCCTTTCCTGGGTGATAATGCAATCTCATATCATAATCCTTAATGAGCTCTAGCCATCTCCTCTGTCTGAGATTCAGCTCCTTCTGCGTGAAGATATACTTCAAACTCTTGTGATCCGTGTATACCTCACAATGGTTTCCGATGAGAAAATGTCTCCATGTTTTCAACGCATGCACTACGGCTGCTAACTCCAAATCATGCGTAGCATAATTTAACTCATGGGGTTTAAGCTGTCGTGAGGCATATGAAACAACTCTTCCCTCCTGCATAAGTACGGCTCCAAGTCCTCGACGTGAAGCGTCGCAATACACTTCATAATCTTTGCGTTGATCTGGTAGAATCAACACTGGTGATGTAACCAAGCGTCTTTTCAACTCCTGAAAACTGGCCTCACATTCCTCAGTCCAATTGAATTTGGTGTCCTTCTTCAACAATTCCGTCATAGGCTTTGCAATCTTTGAGAAATTCTCAATGAACCTCCGGTAGTATCCTGCGAGTCCAAGGAAACTCCGGATCTCTCCAACTGTCGTGGGTGACTCCCAATTTGTCACAGTGACAACTTTGGTGGGGTCTACTGCTATTCCTTCCCCGGATATAACATGTCCAAGGAATCCGACTTCCTTCAGCCAAAACTCACACTTGCTGAACTTGGCGTATAGCTGATGTTCCCTGAGCTTCCCAAGTACCAAACGCAAATGCTCTTTATGTTCCTCTTCGTTCTTAGAGTAGACCAGAATATCATCAATGAACACCACGACGAACTTATCCAAAAACTCCATAAACACCTTGTTCATCATGTTCATAAAATAGGCAGGTGCGTTAGTCAGACCAAATGACATAACGGTGTACTCATACAGCCCGTACCTCGTTGTAAAAGCTGTCTTAGGTATATCCTGCTCTCGAATCTTCAGCTGGTGGTACCCTGATCGCAGATCGATCTTAGAAAACACTTTAGCTCCTTGCAACTGGTCAAATAAATCATTGATCATCGGCAGTGGGTACTTGTTCTTGATCGTCACCTCATTCAATCCACGATAGTCAACAACCATCCTTAACGATCCATCCTTCTTCTCCACTAGAAGTACTGGTGATCCCCAAGGTGACGAACTTGGGCGAATATATCCCTTATCCAGTAACTCCTTAATCTGCTTCTTAATTTCCTCCAAATCCTTTGCGGGCATTCTGTACGGTCTCTTAGATATTGGCCCTGTGCCTGGCAAAAGTTCAATCAAAAACTCAATGTCTCTATCCGGTGGCATGCCTGGCAACTCTTCTGGAAATACATCCGGAAAATCCTTCACCACTGGTACTTCCTCCTGTACAACTCCTGATAAGGAATTTACTTGGGTTCTATTCGGCACATGCCGGGATACATACTTGATCCTTCTTCCTTCTGGGGTGGTAAGCAAAATCGACTTACTGGCGCAGTCAATGTTCCCTCCATACTTCGATAACCAATCCATGCCTAATATCACATCCAGTCCTTGTGACTCCAATACTATTAGGTCCGAGGGAAACAGGTAGTTACCAATCCTTAATGGTAACTGATCACACCATAGGCTAGCCATATACTCTGCTCCTGGCGAGGTTACTAACATAGGTGACCTAAGGGCTTGGGTTGGCAGTTTAAACTTATCCACGAATCCCCTTGATATGTATGAATGCGATGCACCAGTATCAAAAAGTACGACTGCAGTAAATGACTTAACCAAAAACTTACCTATTACTGCATCTGGCTGGGCTTCAACCTCCTCCACGTTAACGTGGTTCACTTGTCCCCTGTTGAAAGGGTTGGGCTTCTTCCCAGAGCTTCCATTGTCGTTTCCATTCTTAGCTTCAGGACATTCATTTGCGTAATGTCCGGTCTTCTGGCACTTGTAGCAAGTAACGTGGCTTAGATCTTTCTTGGCGGGTGTTGCCGGGTTGGAACGGTTCTGTCCGCTGCTTCCTCCATTACCATTACCATTCTTGGGGCCACCATGATTGTGTGAACTTCCTCCATTATGAGTGTGGCCTCCATGGTTATGAACAAGTCCTCCCGGGTTCGGGGTGTAACGGGGTCTCTGCTGGGCTCCAGAATTATACTTCCCTTGTCCATACTTCCTCTTGCGGCTGTCAATCTGTTGCTGCTTCCCTTCAAGCATGAGAGCTCTATCCACCAACTCCTGGTAGTTATTGAAATTTGCCACCATCAACTGCATGCTCAGCTCATCATTCAGTCCTTCCAGAAACTTCTCCTTCTTAGCTGCATCTGTAGCGACGTCATCTGGGGCATAACGTGCTAACTTACTAAACTCATCCACATATTGGCCAACAGTGCGCCCTCCTTGGCGTAAGTTGCGAAACTCACGCTTCTTCATGGCCATAGCTCCTGCTGAAACATGGGCAGTGCGAAAAGCCTGCTGGAACTGGTCCCATGTCACAGTGTCAATAGGGTAAGTGACTATGAAATTCTCCCACCAAGATGCTGCGGGTCCATCAAGCTGATGTGCGGCAAAACGCACTCTCTCCGCATCTGTGCATCCTGCAGTGGTCAACTCCCTATCAATCTTGCGAAGCCAATCATCTGCAACAATCGGCTCGGTGCTACTGGAGAACACCGGCGGATTCAGCCTAAGAAAATGGGCTAAGTGGTCAACTGGTGGGGGTGGTGGTGGGTTGTTGTTGTTGTTGTTGTTCCCCTGGTTCTGATTCTGGACTAGTATCTGCATCAATGCATTCTGCTGCTGGATCAACTGAGTGAGCTCCGGTGGGAAAGCAAATCCATTGTCGCGTCTCGGAGGCATCTGCTGGGTTTAGAAAAGATGAGAAAACAGAATAGAATGAGGTCTAGAGGGAAAACACTACCCATATGCACATGAGACAAACACAAACATATCACTCAATCAATCAAACAAGGGCATACAATCGGTCTAGAACTATCGTTACAAAAGTGTTTGGACTATACTATATACATGGTGGAATACTACTACTGATATGGTGGTCGATTAGAAAAATTGATCGGTCGAAGACTCCATGATATCTGCTCCAGCTTCATCAACATAGTCATCATCGCTATCGTCAGGGTCCGAGTCGGTGTCGTCGATGATGATATAGTTCTCCGGGCAAGTGGAACTGTCATCTTCTCCTCCTGGCGCAGGGTCTCCCATGAAAACTCCTAGCTTCTTTGTCAGGTCGCCATTCTTCTCTACTAGTGCGACGATTTCCTCCATATAATCCTCGCGTGTAGCCTTGAGTTCTTCCTCCAGCTCCGTGATCCTTGTCATTGCCTTCTTCAAATCCGCCATGCCTGCGCACATCTGGTTCTCCTGGCGTCGAATGTGCTGGTTTAACTCCTGGATGAAAGAGGCAATCGATCTATCCTTCCTGGTACTGATCATCTCCCATTGCTCATCTCGGCGCCCACAAATCTGGTAGATTGTATCCTTGAGGTCATTGTGGTAAACTTCTCCAATGCGTCCCATGGTAATGTGAGCTGCCATACTCTTTCCTAGACTCCAGGTTGGTGCATCGAAAGAAAACTCTATGGGCTCAGTGACTGGCGTGAACGTCCTTCCTGGAACTTGAACTTGAATCATCCAGCGCTCCTCTTCTGGTAAAGTGGCGTTGTAGGTCCCGGTGAAGCTTGGTATTCCAATGTTCAGGTACTTAGTAACTTCCTTCAAGTGGCGTCCAAATGGGGTGTCTTCATCCGGTTGCATGAACTTAATCCTTGCATCCGCCATCCTAAAGAGTAGAAAATGGAGAGGAGTTAGAAATGAGAAGAGAGTAGTGATCTAGGGCTTTAGCTTAGTGGTCGTGTCCTACAGTCAGCGTGTGCTCTGATACCATCTTTGTAGCGACCAGACCTCAAACAGTCTGATCTCTGTGCATAAGTGTCATCCCTGGATCGGTAATGCTGACACACACAGTACTTGGAGGATTTATAACAGAGTAGCAATCACACACTTATTACATCGAATGTCTCAAAAGAGAACTTATTACAATAAATATGGCTTAAGGCCATCTAAAACGATAACAGCGGAAGGCTTGGAAGATAAAGTGAGTCCATCAACTCCAACGGCATCACTGAGTGAAAGACCACGACCTAAGGCTCCTTACTCGTCGTCTGAAAAGTCTGCAACATGATACGTTGCAGCCCGAAAACGGGTCAGCACATGGAATATGCTGGCAATGTAACACAAAGGATAAAGAACAGAATAATGCTATCACTACATGCATATATGGCTGGTGGAGGCTGTAGGGTTAATATGTTTTTGCGAAAAGCCAATTTTTCCCTACTGCAACGGAATAAGTTTTATTTAACTACAAAGTTTGTTGAAAAAATATTGAGAAGGTAAACCCCCTCTCAATCCCAATTAAAAGTAATCATTAACAACCCAATCAAATTAATTAAGTAGTGATGAGATCAACATGATAATCCAAGAACCAGATACTCAAGATGTCCATAACCGGGGACACGGCTAACCATGATTAGTTTATACACTCTGCAGAGGTTTGCGCACTTTTCCCCACAAGACTCGATCTCCTCCGTTTGGTTTCTCGCACTACAAGATGTTTGAGAAACGGATGACCGAGACATAGTCTTTCAGAAGCGTTAGCACCTTACGATGGGTAGACCGTACCACCTACATCCCCTACATCTGCTAGTCTACCACTGTAAGAGTTCACACGACTTAATCAACTATGCTAGAGCCCATAATAGCTTGTGGCTGCACACGGAAGTTTCTAGTATGAATAATCTCATGATCCCTTTGAGCCTGGGTGGCAGTCCATAGGAGAATCACACGGTACCCCGGGATTTCCAAAAAAATACAGGCAATCACTGGATTCCCCAGGTGCCTCAATCCACCCAGATGTGTATTTAAGTTGCCACCTTAAGTTGAACCATTAATTAACAATCTCACAACTGTCATGGATACACTCAAACCCAATCCACGTCTACGAGCATAGCATAGCAATATAAGCATAGCGTAGAAGTAACTCCCAAGGTTTGATAATAAACAGGTGAATAGGTACTACCTCATCTACTTCCCAAACCCACAATTTAATTCAGATCCTAACCATGCAATTGTTTGAGGATTGATCTAATGCAATAAAACTGGGTAGTACAAGGTATGATCAAAGTGTTACTTGCCTTGCTGATGATCCGCGAAACCTAGAGACTTGTAGTAGCACGCTTCGCACTCCGGGTACTCTATCGCAAACAAACAAGCATACAATAAGCAATCAAGCAAGAGCACGGGTAAAACTCAAATAAAAGATCTAACTAGAAAGTTCAACTTAAGAACTCCGGTTTGCAAAAAGAATTAAATCAAACGAAACAACAAAACTCAACGGCGAAAGAAACAAGCTTCGTTTACTAATTTGAACTAAAGTCAAATTTTACAGTAGCAAAACCTTGTTCAAGTTGGTTAAACAGAAAAAGGGTTTCGAGACGAAACTCTAGGCGCTTGAATCGCCTGATTCCGATAAACGAGCGAAAAGTTATACTAGAACGAAAATCGGATCAGAAATCGCGATCGAAAATAATCGCGGAAAATCCGTGAAAAAGAAAAACTGACGAACAGGCTAACGAACAAGCGTTCGCTGTCTGCGGTTAAACGGTGAAAACCGTTCGTTAAAACGAACGAACAAACGAGCGTTCGCTATATAACTAACCGAAAAAACCGATCTAAAATAAAATAAAATAAACCACGGTTCTTAAAAAAAACCGTACTGTTTTCCGAAGAAAACCGGCGGCGCGGCGGCGCGGCTACTCCGGCGGTGGCGACGGCGGCGGGCGCTCCGGCGAGGCGGCGCGGGCGGCGGGCGACGGCGTGCGGCGGCTAGGGTTAGGGTTTCGGGCACGGAGCGGGCTGGCGGCACTGGTGGGCTTCGGCGGCTCGGGTGGGGCGGCTTATAAAGGCCCCCCGGGCGGAGTCCCGCTCGGGTACGGCCCGGAGTCGGTTTGACTTTTTTTAAATAATTCCGATGTGCAGAAAAAGAAAGAAAAGAAATACTAAACGGACTCCAAAAATCCCGAAATAAATTTTCCCCATCTTCTAAAAATAAGCCGGACAAGGTGAACATTTATTTGGGCCTAAAATGCAGTTTTGAGAAACGCATATTTTTCCTAATTCAAATAAAGTAGCGATAAAACTCCAAATAAAAATCTTATTTGATTTTAATATTAAATCTTTGATATTTCTTTATTTTGAGGAAGTCATTTTATCCTCTCTCTTTTATTTTTTATAAAAGAAATATTTCAGAGAAAAATCATTAAAATCAAACGATCCTCTTTTAAAAAATTCAAGAAAAACTCGAATATGAAATAAATTGAAATCCCCAACTCTCTCCGTGGGTCCTTGAGTTGCGTGGAATTTCTAGGATCAAAACAAAATGCAATAAAATATGGTATGCAATGATGATCTAATGTATAACATTCCAAATTGAAAATTTGGGATGTTACAACTGTAAAAGGGCTCTTGGTATTGCAACAGCTTATTAAAGGGGGGAATAGCCACAGCTTTTGTTGTACGCTCCCACTTCTCCCCTTGCTATCGCCTTCCCACTCTCTTGAGCTCCAGCACCTAGATCCATTTGTTCTGCCAGAGACCCTCCGGCCTTCTTCTCGATTGGCCATGGCCGGCTCAGGCTCTCAGGGCAAGTGGGAGGCTTCCAGCGTCACCGAAGACGCCATCCTGGAGCTGAAGAGCGCCGGTTACCTGTCGGCCAATGTTGCTCACTGCATCCCGAAGGAGGGCCAAGTCATCCCCATGCCCAGACTGGGCGAGAGGGTGGTGTTCCTCCCCCACTTCATCTGGGGATTAGGTTTCCCTCTCCACCCCTTTGTCAGGGGGCTGATGTTCTTCTACGGGCTAGATTTCCATGATCTAGCCCCGAACTCCTTCCTGCACATTTCTGCCTTCATCATTATTTGTGAGGACTTTCTGCGAGTCCAGCCACACTTCGACTTGTGGCTCAAGGTCTTCAACATCAACCCCAAGATCGTTGACGGCCAACGGGCGGACTGTGGGGTGGGGGCGATGGTGAGCAAACTCCCCCGAGTGGCGTGGCCAGAAGGCACCTTCATAGAGACCGTCATGATCTGGTTAAAAGAGTGGTTCTATATCACGGAGCCGCGAGGCGCGGATTGAGCGGAGATCCCTGCTTTCAGATCCGGACCCCCCACGAGCACTACAAAAAAACATTTCCGTGATGATACGTGTTTGTCATAGTAGGTCACGATTTCTGTCATGTATATACATCCATGACGATTTTATGACAGAATCAATATAGTCATACATGTGTTGTCGTAGAAGTGTTCCATGACAATACTCATATTATCATCATGGAAGTGTCCACTTCCATGACGATAAATGGCGCGTCATGGAAGTACTTTCGTCAAGGGTAACCGATACGTGGCATCCACCATAACGGGTCGCCTTTATGCTATCGGGTCCGGTTTTGGATCCGATAAACCGTTAACAGCCAAGACCAATGGCGATTTCCACGTGTAAATTCCCATTGGCCGGGTGAACAACATGTCAGCTCCCCGTTGGGACAGATGTCAACCGTCCAGTGGACAGGACCCGCCTATGATACGTCGACACGTGGTCAGGCCCAACAGTGTCCCATTTAGGTTAAAAAGGCCGGCCCATCTGACTTGGTCAAAAGGTAGCGGGCCCGCCCAAGGAAAGCCTGATAACGGCATGTTCGCATATAGCCCATTTATAGCCCGCTAACTCATGGCCCATTATGGACTATCTGAATTAGGCCCAATAGCGTCATCTGGGTTGTACAATATGATTCCATCCCATTGTAACTTCCGGCCCGTGTATGGCCAATGATGTCTTTCGGCCCATATGAGGCCCTTTGTAACTCTGGGCCCATTGATAACCCACAAGTATAGGGGATCAATTGTAGCCTCTTTCGATAAGTAAGAGTGTCGAACCCAACTAGGAGCTAAAGGTAGAACAAATATTCCCTCAAGTTCTATCGACCATCGATACAACTCTACGCACGCTTGACGTTCACTTTACCTAGAACAAGTATAAAACTATAAGTACTTGGTAGGTGTAACGGCATAGGTTTGCAAGAATATAAAGAGCACGTAAATAAAAACTAGGGGCTGTTTAGATAAAGTCACAATAAAGTTAGTATAGCGAGTGTGGAAAAGTGGTGGTAGGAGTTGTGAAATTGTCCCTAAGCAATTGACTACTTTACTAGACCGATAGCAAGTTTTATGTGGGAGAGGCCACTGCTAGCATGTCATCCCTGACTTGGAATTCTATGCACTTATGATTGGAACTATTAGCAAGCATCGGCAACTACTAACGTTCATTAAGGTAAAACCCAACCATAGCAGTAAGATATATTGGTCCCCCTTCAATCCCGTATGCATCAATTTCTATGCTAGGTTGAAGCTTCTGTCACTCTTGCCCTCCAATACATAGTCCTATCAACATACAACTAACCCTATGGTGTGATCCACGCGCGCGCTCATATGATGGGCGCCAAAGGAGAGCAACATAACCACAAGCAAATTAAACCAATCATAGCAATTGACCAATTACCGATAGGACAACGAAAATCTGCTCAGACATCATAGGATGGCAACACATCATTGGATAATAATATGAAGCATAAAGCACCATGTTCAAGTAGAGGGTACAGCGGGTTGTGGGAGAGTGGACCGCTGTCGATAGATGGGGGAAGGTGATGAAGATGTTGGCGAAGATGACGGAGGTGTTGGTGTAGATCGCTGTCACACGATGATGGCCCCGGCGGCATTCCGGCGCCACCGGGAGAGAGGGGGAGAGAGCCCCCCTTCTTCTTCTTCTTCTTCTTACTTGACCTTCCCCCTAGATGGGAGAAGGGTTTACCCCCTGGTCCATGGCTTCCATGGCGGCGGAGGGGCGAGAGCCCCTCCGAGATTGGATATGTCTCTCTGTTTCTGCGTTCCCTGATTCTACCCTTTCACCGTTTCTTATATTCCCGGAGATCCGTAACTCCGATTGGGCTGAAATTTGGACACAATTTTTATCTGGATAATTGTCTTTCTTGCGGCGAAAGAAGGGCACCAACCGCCTTACGGAGTGGCCACGAGGGCCCAGGGCGCGCCCCTCACCCTCGTGGGCCCCTCGGGCATCGTCCCCCATTGATTCCACTTCCCAAAATTCAGATATATTCCAAAAAAATCTCCGTCGGTTTTTTATCCCGTTTGGACTCCGTTTGATATAGCTTTTCTGGGAAACAAAAAACATGCAACAAACAGGAACTGGCACTGGGCACTGGATCAATATGGTAGTCCCAAAAATAGTATAAAAAGTTGCCAAAAGTATATAAAATTTGTAGAATATTTGCATGGAACAATAAAAAATTATAGATACGACGGAGAAGTATCACCCATTAATGGCCCGTGGTGAATCTGGCCCGTAGTGAATAGTATATCACTTTATACCTATTAATGGCCCATTATTCCATTGGGCCGTTCCCAGACCGTGTTATCTTTCGGCCTTCTCATTTATTCTTGGGCTCATTTTCAACATTCGATTACTTACGGTCCGTTACTTCCCTGTTCCGTTTGTGGGCCAAATTTAGCCCGTGCTTACAATCAGCCCATATGTGGCATGTTAATCCATTGGGTCGTTTTAATAGTGTCATCGAATACGGCCCATTAACGACCCGTTATGCTTGTCGATAGAATTAAGTCCGTTATACTCATCGGCCTATTAACGGCCCATAAACCGACGATTCTCACTCTAGCCCGTTTACGGCCCATATTGCGGTCCGTTATTGGTCCAAGAATAGTACGACCCATGTTTGGTCAATCGATCATACGGCCCGTAGAAGGCCCATTGATTCTACGGCCTGTAGAAGGCCCTTTGATTCTACAGCCCGTAGGAGGCCTATGGTCACTACAACAGATAGCAGGACCACGGTTATGATGTCCACTACACAACCTTCTTCTTGTAGACGTTGTTGGGCCTCCAAGTGCAAAGGTTTGTAGAAGTGTAGCAAATTTCCCTCAAGTGGATGACCTAAGGTTTATCAATCCGTGGGAGGCATAGGATGAAGATGGTCTCTCTCAAGCAACCCTGCAACCAAATAACAAAGAGTCTCTTGTGTCCCCAACACACCCAATACAATGGTAAATTGTATAGGTGCACTAGTTCGGCGAAGAGATGGTGATACAAGTGCAATATGGATGGTAGATATAGGTTTTTATAATCTCAAAATATAAAAACAGCAAGATAACTAATGATAAAAGTGAGCACAAACGGTATTGCAATGCTAGGAAACAAGGCCTAGGGTTCATACTTTCACTAGTGCAAGTTCTCTCAACAATAATAACATAATTGGATCATATAACTATCCCTCAATATGCAACAAAGAGTCACTCCAACGTCACTAATAGCGGAGAACAAACGAAGAGATTATTGTAGGGTACGAAACCACCTCAAAGTTATCCTTTCTGATCGATCTATTCAAGAGTCCATAGTAAAATAACACGAAGCTATTCTTTCCGTTCGATCTATCCTAGAGTTCGTACTAGAATAACACATTAAGACACAAATCAACCAAAACCCTAATGTCAGCTAGATACTCCAATGTCACCTCAAGTATCCGTGGGTATGATTATACGATATGCATCACACAATCTCAGATTCATCTATTCAACCAACACAAAGAAATTCAAAGAGTGCCCCAAAGTTTCTACTGGAGAGTCAAGACGAAAACATGTGCCAACCCCTATGCATAAGTTCACAAGGTCACTGAACCCGCAAGTTGATCACCAAAACATACATCAAGTAGATCATGTGAATATCCCATTGTCACCATAGATAAGCACATGCAAGACATACATCAAGTGTTCTCAAATCCTTAAAGACTCAATCCGATAAGATAACTTCAAAGGGAAAACTCAATCCATTACAAGAGAGTAGAGGGGGAAACACATCATAAGATCCAACTATAATAGCAAAGCTCGCGATACATCAAGATCGTGCCATATCAAGAACACGAGAGAGAGAGAGAGATCAAACACATAGCTACTGGTACATACCATCAGCCCCGAGGGTGAACTACTCCCTCCTTGTCATGGAGAGCGCCGGGATGATGAAGATGGCCACCGGTGATGGATCCCCCCTCCGGCAGGGTGCCGGAACAGGGTCCCGATTGGTTTTTGGTGGCTACAGAGGCTTGCGGCGGCGGATCTCCCGATCTAGGTTTCTTTTCGGGGGTTTCTGTATTTATAGGAATTTTTTGCGTCGGTCTCACGTCGAGGGGGTCTCCGAGTCGTCCACGAGGCAGGCGGCACGCCTAGGGGGGTAGGGCTCGCCCTCCACCCTCATGGACAGCCCGGGACTCTTCTGGCCCAACTATTTTACTCGGGGGGCTTCTTTTGGTCCATAAAAAATCATCAAAAATTGGCACGTCAATTGGACTCTGTTTGGTATTCCTTTTCTATAAAACTCAAAAACAAGGAAAAAACAGAAACTGGCACTGGGCTCTAGGTTAATAGGTTAGTCCCAGCATATAAATGCATATAAAACATCCTAGATGGATAATATAATAGCATGGAACAATCAAAAATTATAGATACGTTGGAGACGTATCAAGCATCCCCAAGCTTAACTCCTGCTCGTCCTCGAGTAGGTAAATGACAAAAACAGAATTTTTGATGTGGAATGCTACCTAACATATTTATTAATGTAATCTTCTCTATTGTGGCCAGAATATTCAAATCCATAAGATTCAAAACAAAAGTTTAATATTGACATAAAAACAGTAATACTTCAAGGACACGAACAAAGCAATCATGTCTTCTCAAAATAACATGGCCAAAGAAAGCAATCCCTACAAAATCATATAGTCTGGCTATGATCTATCTTCATCACACAAAATATTTAAATCATGCACAACCCTGGTTTCAGCCAAGCAATTGTTTCATACTTTAGTATTCTCAAACTTTTTCAACTTTCACGCAACGCATGAGCGTGAGCCATGGACATAGCACTATAGGTGGAATAGAATGGTGGTTGTGGAGAAGACAAAAGGAGAAGATAGTCTCACATCAACTAGGCGTATCAACGGGCTATGAAGATGCCCATCAATAGATATCAATGTGAGTGAGTAGGGATTGCCATGCAACAGAGGCACTAGAGCTATAAGTGTATGAATGATCAAAAAGAAACTAAGTGGGTGTGCATCCAACTTGCTTGCTCATGAAGACCTAGGGCATTTGAGGAAGCCCATCGTTGGAATATACAAGCCAAGTTCTATGATGGAAAATTCCCACTAGTATATGAAAGTGACAACACAGGAGACTCTCTGTTTTGAAGATCATGGTGCTACTTTGAAGCACAAGTGTGGTAAAAGGATAGTAGCATTGCCCCTTCTCTCTTTTTCTCTCATTTTTTTTGTTTTCTCTCTTTTTTTGGGGGGGGGGCCTCTCTTTTTTTGGCCTCTTTATTATTTTTATTTTTTTCGTCCGGAGTCTCAACCCGACTTATGGGGGAATCATAGTCTCCATCATCCTTTCCTCACTTGGACAATGCTCTAATAATGATGATCATCACACTTTTATTTACTTACAACTCAAGAATTACAACTCAATACTTAGAACAAAATATGACTCTATATGAATGCCTCTGGCGGTGTACCGGGATGTGCAATGAATCAAGAGTGACATGTATGAAAGAATTATGAACGGTGGCTTTGCCATAAATACGATGTCAACTACATGATCATGCAAAGACAATGATGGAGCGTGTCATAATAAACGGAACGGTGAAAAGTTGCATCGCAATATATCTTGAAATGGCTATGGAAATGCCATAATAGGTAGGTATGGTGGCTATTTTGAGGAAGGTATATGGTGGGTGTACGGTACCGGCGAAAGTTGCGCGGCACAAGAGAGGCTAGCAATGGTGGAAGGGTGAGAGTGCGTATAATCCATGGACTCAACATTAGTCATAAAGAACTCACATACTTATTGCAAAAATCTATTAGTTATCAAAACAAAGTACTGCGCGCATGCTCCTAGGGGGATAGATTGGTAGGAAAAGACCATCACCCGTCCCCGACCGCCAATCATAAGGAAGACAATCAAAAAATAAATCATGCTCCGACTTCATCACATAACGGTTCACCATGCGTGCATGCTACGGGAATCACAAACTTTAACACAAGTATCTCTCAAATTCACAACTACTCAACTAGCATGACTCTAATATCACCATCTTCATATCTCAAAACAATCATAAGGAATCAAACTTCTCTTAGTATTCAATGCACTTATTATGAAAGTTTTTATTATATCCCTCTTGGATGCCTATCATATTAGGACTAAATTCATAACCAAAGAAAATTACCATGCTGTTTAGAGACTCTCAAAATGGTATAAGTGAAGCATGAGATTTCAACAATTTCTTCAAAATAATACTACCGCCGTGCTCTGAAAAGATATAAGTGAAGCACTAGAGCAAACGACAAACTACTTCGAAAGATATAAGTGAAGATCAATGAGCAGTCGAATAATTATGCAAATATGTGAAGACTCTCTAACATTTAAGAATTTCAGATCTTGGGATATTATTCAAACAGCAAGAAAAACAAAATAAAACAAAATGACGCTCCAAGCAAAACACATATCATGTGGTGAATAAAAATATAGCTCCAAGTAAAGTTACCGATGAACGAAGACGAAAGAGGGGATGCCATCCGGGGCATCCCCAAGCTTAGGCTCTTGTTTGTCCTTGAATATTGCCTTGGGGTGCCTTTGGCATCCCCAAGCTTAGGCTCTTGCCACTCCTTATTCCATAGTCCATTGAATCTTTACCTAAAACTTGAAAACTTCACAACACAAAACTCAACAGAAAACTCGTAAGCTCCGTTAGTATAAGAAAATAAATCACCACTTTTGGTACTATTGTGAACTCATTATAAATTCATATTGGTGTAATATCTACTGTATTCCAACTTTTCTATGGTTCATACCCTCCGATACTACTCATAGATTCATCAAAATAAGCAAACAACACATAGAAAACAGAATCTGTCAAAAACAGAACAGCCTGTAGTAATCTATAACTCCCGAATACTTATGTAACTCCAAAAATTCTGAAATAAATTGGTTGACCTGAGGAATTTGTCTATTAATATTCTTCAAAAAGAATCAACTTAAAAGCACTCTTCTGTAAAAAATGACAGCTAACCTCGTGAGCGCAAAGTTTCTGTTTTTTACAGCAAGATCACATTAACTTTCACCCAAGTCTTCCCAAAGGTTCTACTTGGCACAAACACTAATTAAAACATAAAACCACATCTAACCAGAGGCTAGATATATTATTTATTACTAAACGGGAGCAAAAGGCAAATAACAAAAACAAAATTGGGTTGCCTCCCAACAAGCGCTACGTTTGACGCCCCTAGCTAGGCATGATGATTTCAATGATGCTCACATAAAAGATAAGATTTGAAACATAAAGAGAGCATCATGAAGAATATAACTAGCACATTTAAGTCCAACCCACTTCCTATGCATAGGGATTTTGTGAGCAAACAAATTATGGGAACGATAATCAACTAGCATAGGAAGGCAAAACAAGCGCCTCCAAGTGCAGAGGTTTGTAGGACAGTAGCAAATTTCCCTCAAGTGGATTACCTAAGGTTTATCAATCCGTGGGAGGTGTAGGATGAATATGGTCTCTCTCAAGCAACCCTGCAACCAAATAACAAAGAGTCTCTTGTGTCCCCAACACACCCAATATAATGGTAAATTGTGTAGGTGCACTAGTTCGGCGAAGAGATGGTGATACAAGTGCAATATAGATGGTAGATATAGGTTTTTATAATCTGAAAAATATAAAAACAGCAAGGTAACCTAATGATAAAAGTGAGCACAAACGGTATTGCAATGCTAGGAAACCAGGCCTAGGGTTCATACTTTCACTAGTGCAAGTTCTCTCAACAATAATAACATAATTGGATCATATAACTATCCCTCAACATGCAACAAAGAGTCACTCCAAAGTCACTAATAGCGGAGAACAAACGAAGAGATTATTGTAGAGTACGAAACCACCTCAAAGTTATCCTTTCTGATCGATCTATTCAAGAGTCCGTAGTAAAATAACACGATGCTATTCTTTCCTTTCGATCTATCCTAGAGTTCGTACTAGAATAACACCTTAAGACACAAATCAACCAAAACCCTAATGTCACCTAGATAGTCCAATGTCACCTCAAGTATCCGTGGGTATGATTATACGATATGCATCGCACAATCTCAGATTCATCTATTCAACCAACACAAAGAACTTCAAAGAGTGCCCCAAAGTTTCTATCGGAGAGTCAAGACGAAAACGTGTGCCAACCCCTATGCATAAGTTCACAAGGTCACTGAACCCGCAAGTTGATCACCAAAACATACATCAAGTAGATCACATGAATATCCCATTGTCACCATAGATAAGCAAATGCAAGACATACATCAAGTGTTCTCAAATCCTTAAAGACTCAATCCGATAAGATAACTTCAAAGAGAAAACTCAATCCATTACAAGAGAGTAGAGGGGGAGAAACATCATAAGATCCAACTATAATAGCAAAGCTCGCGATACACCAAGATCGTGCAAAATCAAGAACACGAGAGAGAGCGAGATCAAACACATAGCTACTGGTACATACCCTCAGCCCCGAGGGTGAACTACTCCCTCCCCGTCATGGAGAGCGCCGGGATGATGAAGATGGCCACCGGTGATGGATCCCCCCTCCGGCAGGGTGCCAGAACAGGGCCCCGATTGGTTTTTGGTGGCTACAGAGGCTTGCGGCGGCGGAACTCCCGATCTAGGTTTCTTTTCGGGGGTTTCTGTATTTATAGGAATTTTTGGCGTCGGTCTCACGTCAGGGGGGTCTCCGAGTCGTCCATGAGGCAGGGGCGTGCCCAGGGGGGTAGGGCTCGCCCTCCACCCTTGTGGACGGCCCGGGACTCTTCTGGCCCAACTATTTTACTCCGGGGGCTTATTTTGGTCCATAAAAAATCATCAAAAATTGGCACGTCAATTGGACTCCGTTTGGTATTCCTTTTCTGTAAAACTCAAAAACAAGGAAAAAACAGAAACTGGCACTGGGCTCTAGGTTAATAGGTTAGTCCCAAAAATCATATAAAATAGCATATAAATGCATATAAAACATCCTAGATGGATAATATAATAGCATGGAACAATAAAAAATTATAGATACATTGGAGACGTATCAGGTTACAACGGTCCGTATGTTGCCCATGGATATTGTGGCCTAGTTTTTAAAAATAGGTTATTGCGGCCACTAGCAAACCGCGGAAAAGAACTACACTGACTACAAGCAAACTATAAACAAGACAACAATGAAATAAATAAGCAAGCAACTTACGCCAGGCTATTACGGCTATTACACATATTACATCCACTGGGCATCAAAGTTCGTCACTAGTGCAAATATGGGGGACAAAGTAGCATATTACATACACTGGTTGTCAAAGTTGGTGACCAGTGCAAATAAACGCCATAGCAAAACAAGTACATAACTGAAACCACTTCAGAAGACCTCAAGAAACAATATCCTGGGTATCCACCATGCTGGTAAGAAGCTTAGCAAGCTTATTAGCTTTCTCTTGTTTGGCGCTTAAATCCTCCAGCGCTTGCTGTTGCACCAGAAAGTATGCATCTGAATTCTGTAGGGACTTCCTTAGTCCTTCGGCTTCATGTCGCAGCACATCTGGTCGATGTCTTTCAACTTGAAGTTGAGACTCAAGAAGCTGAACTGATTCAGGCAACGAGTTCGAAGAGCTTGTACCAGTAGTAGTGGCTAGTAACTCGAACACTACATCAAGACAGGACTTTGGGGTTGTCTCACTCTCTACAAGATATTTTTTATCGGCTTTCTTGGAGACCAACAGGGATGTCTCACTATCTTGAACCTTATCCGCATTACTTTCTTTACCATTGCATAGCGGGGTACTCTTCTCTAATATTTTGTCCGCAATCTAAAAGAGAAACAAGCAGACACATCACAGGTTTACCATGTTGTATATGAAACTCATTTTGGTAAACCAGTTCAGTAGTAAGGTGGACAAGATAACATCATGAAACAAACATATATCTATGTACTATGGTCACTGTATGGTCTATATCGTTCTAGTTTATGTCGCCAAATCAAGATAGAGACAGTTCAAATCATATCTGTTTAAGACAAAGCAGCATAGACGAATATAAGTGTGGGAAACTACACAACACTAACAACACTTGTAATGTGCATGACATTAGGACATAACTGTTTATTCAATTGAAGCTGAAATCAACATAGAGCAAGTTACAACATCAAACTAGTTAAAGAAACAAGTTTAGAACTTACCTATTGCACCATTGGAGTTTCAATTGCATCCTTCAAATTTGAAATTAGTTGGTATGAGTAAATACAGTGATGCAAGAGCAAAGGAGTATGAACCATAGCTACAGAACCTGACCTGAGAACAATTCTTCTTTTGCTTTAAGCGTTGACTTGGGGTTCGGAGTTCTGGTCCTCGTTCTTTGGGCACTGTAGTCGCATTGCTAACTGCTCGTGTTTGGGTGCTCTATGGTGGAGACGGTGTTGTGTCAACTGAAACTGGGTTACTATATGCTGGGGTTGGGGTTAGAAGGGGTGTAGCTGGTTCTCTGTCCAACTGGGTAGGGGTACAATCCGCGTGTGTCTGGGTTATGTGTGGTGGGGCTGGTTCTTGGGCAAGTACAACTGTGGTTCTATCTGCATCGATGTGTAGCACTTTCTTTTCTAGAGACCGTGTTTTACTCCCATAGATACTGCCATCACCCCTCCAATTAAAATGGCTGGTAAATAAGAAAAGTAATTGAATGTACAAACATTGTATGATAGACAGGTGCAATGGATAGTAGGGAATAAAACAGGGCATTACATAATTCACATTTATGTTGTCTAACCAAACAGGATAGCATGCCACAATTTCACATATATGATGGCTAACTAAACATGATAGCATGACACCATTTGACATATATGATGGCTAACTAAACAGGATAGAATGACATAATTCAAAATATGATGACTATGTGAACATGATGACATGATATAACTATACGATGTGTCTATTAAAGTGGTTGGCACGCCATAATTCACATACATGCCGTCGATGGAAACATGATGGCATGATATAATTCACGAATAGAATGACATAATTCAAAATATGATGACTATGTAAAAAGTATGAGATGATATAACTATATTGTGTCTTTAGAAAATGGGTTGGCATGCCATAATTCAGACACATGTTGTCTATATAAACATCATGGCATGATATAATTCAAATATATGATTTATATACTAAGCAAGTAAGCAGAGGGCAATCGCAAATATGATGTGTAAATTAAGCAGATGGCATTCAATATTGTGTATATGATGTAAAAACTAAGCATTGCAAGACAACATATGCATGATATAAGTAATATAACCCTGCCAAGTTTGAGCATACACCTCAGGGAAAAAATAGGACTGGTCATCTGTCTCTGAATCCTCCTCTGAGGAGCTATCTGTAACCAACAAGATATCTGCTTCAGCAGGTAGCATTGTGTGCTTTGAAGACCTTGTTTCCACTCCAGATTTTTCCATCACCGATTCAAATGGTTGATGCACAGGAAGAGTAGTTGAATATACAAACATCGTCGACAAATGGAATACATAATATAAAAAAGGGATGGCATGATATAATTCACATATATGATGCTTAGCTAAACAACATGGCATTGCATAATTCACATATATAGTGCCTTGCAACAAGATAGCATTGCATAATTCACATATATAATGTCTTGCAACAAGATGGCATTGCATAATTGACATATATGGTAATTAGACACTAAATAGGTGGCATTCACACAAAGCATGTCTAAACTAAGCAAATGACATAGCAATGCAAGACACCATATGCACGATAGCACTATAACCCTGCCAAGTTAGAGCATGCACCTCGGGGGGGGGGGGGAGAATAGGACTAGTCATCTTTCTCTGAATCCTCCTCTGAGGAGCTATCCGTAACCAACAAGACATGCGCACATAGCATTGTCTGCTCTGAAGACCTTGTGTTCACTCCAGATTTTTCCATGACCATGTCGAATGGCTGATGCACATAAAGAGTAATTGAATGTACTAACATTGTTAACAAATTTAATACGTAATAAAAAAGGATGGCATGATATAATTCACATGTAAGATGACTGGCTAAACAGGATGGCATTGCAAAATTCACATATATGATGCCTCACTAAACAAGATGGCATTGCATAATTCACATATATGATATAGAAACTAAATAGATGGCATTCACACAAAGCATGTCTAAACTAAGTAGATGACATATTTGATGTATAAAGTAAGCAATGCAAGGTGCCATATGCATGATATGACCAACATCAGCATGCCAAGTTAGAGCAAAATACCTCAGAGGGTAAATAGGTGCACTACAAAAAAAAGACACATCCGTGACATTTTGGGCCGAACGAAATTTTTTTCTGTCATACATATGACACTTCTATGACGATAATTGTGACAAAACCCGGTATCATCATAGATGTGGTGGGCTCCTACTTCTATGACAAAAAATCATGACAGAAAATGGCTTTTCGTCCTGGGCGGGCCGGAGATGCAGCTGCATGACATTCTTTGGGCCGTCCATGATGGAAAAAACCGTGGTAGAAGCGAGGGCGAGGAAAATTTCGGGGAGTTCCCGGTTACCGTGGGAGGTCGGGCCGAGCGATGCGCGTTTCTCTCATACACGTACGCGCGTGTGTGCAAGGCGTTGGCTCTAACTGAACCCGAGCGAGGCGTTGGGCTCTAACTGAACCCGAGCGATTGCACTGCAGGCTACGCGTTACTGAACCCGAGCGATCGATCGATGGCTGTTAACTGAACCCGAGCGATCGATCGATGGCTGTTAACTGAACCCGATCGAGCGATTCCTTCGCTACTGCTGCTAACTGAAGCCGATCGATGCTGCCTCTGGGATGAACAGTGAGCGTTGCGGGGGGGGGGGGTCTGGATGAACAGTGAGCGGTGGCGTTGCCTCTGGAAGAACAGGACCACGTGGTGTGGTGGAGGGCTGGATGAACAGTAGACGGTGGAGGGGTGCCCGTGGAGGGGTGGTTGAACAGGACCCCGTGGTGTGGAGGGCTGGATGAACAGTAGACGGTGGAGGGGTGCACGTGGAGGGGTGGTTGAACAGTAGCCGGTGGAGTAGCGCGCGGTGGAGGCTGGATGAACAGGAGCCCGTGGAGGCTGGAGGAGGTCGACGGTAGCCCGTGGAGGCTGGAGGAGGTCGACGGTGGAGATGAACAGTATCCCGTGGAGTCCCGTTTTGCGGTACGCCACACCCCTCCCGATGAACAGGACCCCCGTTTCGACCGTAGGAGGTCCATTTCGTCCGTTTTGCGGTATGCCACACCCCTCCCGATCAACATGACCCTCGTTTCGACCGTAGGAGGTCTGTTTCGTCCGTTTTGCGGTACACCACACCCCTCCCGATCAACAGGACCCCCGTTTCGACCGTAGGAGGTCCGTTTCCTCCGTTTTGCGGTACGCCACACCCCTCCCGATCAACAGGACCCCGTTCCGAACGTAGGAGGTCCGTTTCCTCCGTTGTGCGGTACGCCAGGCCTCGTTTCCATCGCCTGTTCTGTCCAAGCCCTCCCGATGAACACGACCACGCATTCCGTTCCGACCCAGCCGGTTGGCTCCCACGTGTTCCGTTGCCTCCCGATGAACACGACGCATTCCGTTGCCTCCCCATGAACACGACAACGACGCTGTTTCTCCGTTCTGACCCAGCCATGTACACGAGCCCTGGCCATACGTATGCGCGAGTAGGCGTTCGAGACCCCGCCCGTATGTACACATACATGGCTGTATTTTGTTTCTTGCACCCTGGTCGCTGTACGTACGTGTACATGCTACGTGCACGCCTCTACTACGATACGTACGCGCCTCTACTACGACACGTGCGCGCCTCTACATCCACCAGTATATATGTACGTACACGTTCGCGACCAGAATGACAATGCTACGTACGCTTCGACCAGGTGGGTCCCGACTGTCAAGCACTTCCTTGCCTGCGAAGATGTAGCGGGTGGGTCCCAGCAGTCAGGGGGGCGAATCGTTTTTTTGCCCGGACGCACTTCCTTGCGTGCGAAGATGTAGCCGGTGGGTCCCAGCAGTCAGGGGGAAACATTTTTTTCGCGAAATACAGTGGCCCGTCCGGTGGGTCCCAGCTGTCAGGTGGAGGAATCATTATTTTCGCGTAATAAGGAGGCACTTCCTTGCTGCGGCCGTGGACCCAGCTGTCAGCCTCTCCACGTACAGTACTCTTCCGATGGAAGTCATTCCTTGACCACGTTGACCACGCCGCGCGGAGAGCACCACGGCGGTGGACGACGGCAAGGCCTAGGAAGGGGACGACGGGGAGCCGGGGAAGACGCGGCAGTGGAAGCCCGCGCGGAGAGGAGTACGAGGGTTCACTGGTTCGGCTGCGGTGTGAGGCTGCCGTCGCTGCAGGGTCTGGCCAGCGGTGGGAATAGTAGGGGACGGTGAGGCCTCCGCGGCAGCACAGCCGGCCACGGGAGGCAGGAGCATGCGACAAGACCGGCGCTGCTTTGGGCGGCTGGAGCAAGAAGACCAGAGGTTGAAGAAGCACTACAGCCGTTGGATGGACATCATACTGTCACTGGAGCTAGAATCGTTCATATTGACTAAACTTGACAAAGGCCCCCGTCCCAGTCAACTTAGTAGGCCCACAAGTCAGCCTCCCACCATGGTGGGTCCCAGCTAGCAGGGGGAGTATTCATTTTTTGTGCGTAATAAGGAGGCACTTCCTTGCGTGCGAAGATATAGGTGGTGGGTCCGAGCTGTCAGCGGCGGTAACGTTTTTTCGCGAAATACAGAGGCCCTTTCGGTGGGTCCCTGATGTCAGGTGGAGGAATCATTATTTTGCGCGTAATAAGGAGGCATTTCCTTGCGTGCGGCCGTGGACCCAGCTGTCGGCCTCTCCACGTACAGTCCACTTCAGATGCATGTCGGTCGTTGACCATGTTGACCAGGCCGCGCCGAGAGCACCAGGGCGGTGGATGACGGCGAGGCCTAGGAAGGGAACGACACGGAGGCAGGGAAGACTCGGCAGTTGTTTCCCATGCGGAGGGGAGTACGACTGTACGAGGGTTTACTGGTTCGTCTGCCGTCGCCGCAGAATAACAGCAGGTGTGGGTGAGTAGAGGGATGGCTAGGCCAGCGATGGGAGTACGGTGGGGCAGTGAGGCCTGCGCGGCAGCAGAGCCGGCCGCAGGGAGGAGGGAGCAGGCAGTCCCGCCGGCGCTTGTTTGAGCGGCTGGAGCAGGAAGAGCAGAGATTGAAGAAGCACGACGGCCGTTGGATGGCCATCCAACAGTCACTGCTCGTGCGTCAACCTTTTTTTAGGAAAGCCTCAAATCAGTGGAAAACAACATACAACCCATCTGCCATTATTTCTAATAATTTACAGCCCATTTGTTAATTATTAAGGTTTTTTTGGAGCCCATATTCTTTTTGTTAGCATTACAGCCCATATTGTGGCCACGGTTAAAAAATTATACAAAATTTTGCATATTTCGGTGCGGTCCGAACTGTTTTTAATCCCGAAATTTCGACTCACATTCAAACTGATTTTAAAAATAAATGTATATCAATATAAAATCCAACAAATTCTCCACGCATAAAAATTAAAGTAATTTAAAATCTTGAAATGAAAAAAAGATATTTGAAACTAATTGCCGGTTTGATGTGTTTTAAAAATGTACAGCCCATTTCTCATTACTGATGGGCCATTATCTCAGCCAGCCGAATGAAAGCTCTCCTTGTCTTGAAAGATTTGCAGCCCAACAGGCCTGACAAAGCGACTTACTTGGCAAATCACAAAAAAACTGGGCAGTGGCCGTGGACCCAGCTGTCAGCCTCTCCACGTACAGTACTCTTCCGATGGAAGTCGTTCCTTGACCATGTTGACCACGCCGCGCAGAGAGCACCACGGCGGAGGACGACGGCGAGGCCTAGGAAGGGGACGACACGGAGCCAGGGAAGACGCGGATGTGGAAGCCTGCGCGGAGAGGAGTACGAGGGTTCACTGGTTCAACTGCGGTGCGAGGCTGCCATCGCCGCAGGGCCTGGCTAGCGATGGGAATAGTAGGGGGCGGTCAGGCCTCCGCGGCAGCACAGCCGGCCACGGGAGGCAGGAGCATGCGGCACGACCGGCGCTGCTTTGGGCGGCTGGAGCAAGAAGACCAGAGGTTGAAGAAGCACTACAGCCGTTGGATGGACATCATACTGTCACTGGAGCTAGAATCGTTCATATTGACTAAAGTTGACAAAGGCCCCCATCCCAGTCAACTTAGTAGGCCCACAAGTCAGCCTCCCACCATGGTGGGTCCTAGCTAGCAGGGGGAGTATTCATTTTTTTGTGCGTAATAAGGAGGCACTTCCTTGCGTGCGAAGATATAGCTGGTGGGTCCGAGCTGTCAGCGGCGGTAACGTTTTTTCACGAAATACAGAGGCCCTTTTGGTGGGTCCCTGATGTCAGATGGAGGAATCATTATTTTGCGCGTAATAAGGAGGCATTTCCTTGCGTGCGGCCGTGGACCCAGCTGTCGGCCTCTCCATGTACAGTCCACTTCAGATGCATGTCGGTCGTTGACCATGTTGACCAGGCCGCGCCGAGAGCACCAGGGCGGTGGACGACGGCGAGGCCTAGGAAGGGAACAACACGGAGGCAGGAAAGACTCTGCAGTTTTTTCCCACGCGGAGGGGAGTACGACTGTACGAGGGTTTACTGGTTCGTCTGCTGTTGCCGGAGAATAACAGCAGGTGTGGGTGAGTAGAGGGATGGCTAGGCCAGCGATGGGAGTACGATGGGGCGGTGAGGCCTGCGCGGCAGCAGAGCCGGCCGCGGGGAGGAGGGAGCAGGCAGTCCCGCCGGCGCTTGTTTGAGCGGCTGGAGCAGGAAGAGCAGAGATTGAAGAAGCACGACGGCCGTTGGATGGCCATCCAACAGTCACTGCTTGTGCGTCAACCTTTTTTTAGGAAATCCTCAAATCAGTGGAAAACAGCATACAGCCCATCTGCCATTATTTCTAATAATTTACAGCCCATTTGCTAATTATTAAGGTTTTTTTGGAGCCCATATTGTTTTTGTTAGCATTACAGCCCATATTGTGGCCATGGTTAAAAAATTATACGAAATTTTGCATATTTCGGTGCGGTCCGAACTGTTTTAATCCCGAAATTTCGACTCACATTCAAACTAATTTTAAAAATAGATATATATTAATATAAAATCCAACAAATTCTCCACGCATAAAAATTAATGTAATTTAAAATCTCAAAATGAAAAAAAGTTATTTGAAACTAATTGCCGGTTTGATGTGTTTTAAAAATGTACAGCCCATTTCTCATTACTGATGGGCCATTTTCTCGGCCAGCCGAATGAAAGCTCTCCTCGTCTTGAAAGATTTGCAGCACAAGAGGCCTGACAAAGCGACTTACTTGGCAAATCACAAAAAAACTGGGCTGTGGCCGTGGACCCAGCTGTCAGCCTCTCCACGTACAGTACTCTTCTGATGGAAGTCGTTCCTTGACCACGTTGACCACGCCGCGCGGAGAGCTCCACGGCGGTGGACGACGGCGAGGCCTAGGAAGGGGACGATGCGGAGCCGGGGAAGACACGGCAGTGGAAGCCCGCGCGAGAGGAGTACGAGGGTTCACTGGTTCGGCTGCGGTGTGAGGCTACCGTCGCCGCAGGGCCTGGCCAGCGATGGGAATAGTAGGGGGCGGTGAGGCCTCCGCGGCAGCACAGCCAGCCACGGGACGCAGGAGCATGCGGCACGACCGGCGCTGCTTTGGGCGGCTGGAGCAAGAAGACCAGAGGTTGAAGAAGCACTACGGCCGTTGGATGGACATCGTACAGTCACTGGAGCTAGAATCGTTCATATCGACTAAAGTTGACAAAGGCCCCCGTCCCAGTCAAATTAGTAGGCCCACAAGTCAGCCTCCCACCATGGTGGGTCCCAGCTAGCAGGGGGAGTATTCATTTTTTGTGCGTAATAAGGAGGCACTTCCTTGCGTGCGAAGATATAGCTGGTGGGTCCGAGCTGTCAGCGGCGGTAATGTTTTTTTCGCGAAATACAGAGGCCCTTTCGGTGGGTCCCTGATGTCAGGTGGAGGAATCATTATTTTGTGCGTAATAAGGAGGCATTTCCTTGCGTGCGGCCATGGACCCAGCTGTCGGCCTCTCCACGTACAGTCCACTTCAGATGCATGTCGGTCGTTGACCACGTTGACTAGGCCGCGCCGAGAGCACCAGGGCGGTGGACGACGGCGAGGCCTAGGAAGGGAACAACACGGAGGCAGGAAAGACTCTGCAGTTTTTTCCCACGCGGAGGGGAGTACGACTGTACGAGGGTTTACTGGTTCGTCTGCCGTCGCCAGAAAATAACAGCAGGTGTGGGTGAGTAGAGGGATGGCTAGGCCAGCGATGGGAGTACGGTGGGGCGGTGAGGCCTGCGCGGCAGCAGAGCCGGCCGCGGGGAGGAGGGAGCAGGCAGTCCCGCCGGCGCTTGTTTAAGCGGCTGGAGCAGGAAGAGTAGAGATTGAAGAAGCATGACGGGCGTTGGATGGCCATCCAACAGTCACTGCTTGTGCGTCAACCTTTTTTTAGGAAAGCCTCAAATCTGTGGAAAACAGCATACAGTCCATCTGCCATTATTTCTAATAATTTACAGCCCATTTGCTAATTATTAAGGTTTTTTTTGGAGCCCATATTCTTTTTGTTAGCATTACAGCCCATATTGTGGCCACGGTTAAAAAATTATACGAAATTTTGCATATTTCGGTGCGGTCCGAACTATTTTTAATCCCGAATTTCGACTCACATTCAAACTGATTTTAAAAATAAATGTATATCAATATAAAATCCAACAAATTCTCCACGCATAAAAATTAATGTAATTTAAAATCTCGAAATGAAAAAAAGATATTTGAAACTAATTGCCGGTTTGATGTGTTTTAAAAATGTACAGCCCATTTCTCATTACTGATGGGCCATTTTCTCGGCCAGCCGAATGAAAGCTCTCCTCGTCTTGAAAGATTTGCAGCCCAACAGGCCTGACAAAGCGACTTACTTGGCAAATCACAAAAAAACTGGGCAGTGGCCGTGGACCCAGCTGTCAGCCTCTCCACGTACAGTACTCTTCCGATGGAAGTCGTTCCTTGACCACGTTGACCACGCCGCGCGGAGAGCACCACGGCGGTGGACGACGGCGAGGCCTAGGAAGGGGACGACGCGGAGCCGGGGAAGACACGGCAGTGGAAGCCCGCGCGAGAGGAGTACGAGGGTTCACTGGTTCGGCTGCGGTGTGAGGCTGCCGTCACCGCAGGGCCTGGCCAGCGGTGGGAATAGTAGGGGGCGGTGAGGCCTCCGCGGCAGCACAGCCGGCCACGGGAGGCAGGAGCATGCGGCACGACCGGCGCTGCTTTGGGCGGCTGGAGCAAGAAGACCAGAGGTTGAAGAAGCACTACGGCCGTTGGATGGACATCGTACGGTCACTGGAGCTAGAATCGTTCATATTGACTAAAGTGGACAAAGGCCCCCGTCCCAGTCAACTTAGTAGGCCCACAAGTCAGCCTCCCACCATGGTGGGTCCCAGCTAGCAGGGGGAGTATTCATTTTTTTGTGCGTAATAAGGAGGCACTTCCTTGCGTGCGAAGATATAGCTGGTGGGTCCGAGCTGTCAGCGGCGGTAATGTTTTTTTAGCGAAATACAGAGGCCCTTTCGGTGGGTCCCTGATGTCAGGTGGAGGAATCATTATTTTGCGCGTAATAAGGAGGCATTTCCTTGCGTGCGGCCGTGGACCCAGCTGTCGGCCTCTCCACGTATAGTCCACTTCAGATGCATGTCGGTCGTTGACCACGTTGACCGGGCCGCGCCGAGAGCACCAGGGCGGTGGACGACGGCGATGCCTAGGAAGGGAATGACACAGAGGCGGGGAAGACTCAACAGTTGTTTCCCACGCGGAGGGGAGTATGACTGTACGAGGGTTTACTGGTTCGTCTGCCGTCGCCGGAGAATAACAGCAGGTGTGGGTGAGTAGAGGGATGGCTAGGCCAGCGATGGGAGTACGGTGGGGCGGTGAGGCCTGCGCGGCAGCAGAGCCGGCCGCGGGGAGGAGGGAGCAGGCCTAGACGGGGCAGCCCAAAACCATGTCCAACACTTGCCAAAACTTCGTCCCTCGTTTTCTCTGTGTTTCGCACACTCGACATTGTGTGGGCATTTTGACTGTGCATCATATGAAGATGTGCTATGCATGAATGTTTATCAGCATGATGTTAACTGGCTGGTAGTTCCATTTTCGACCATGAATAAACTTCCAACATGATGTTAACCCTGTTTGAAAAGGCCATGTTAATATAAATGCTCTGCCTCTGAAAGTTGAAGTTTCTTATCTGAAACTGAACTTGCAGTTTCTTATCTGAAACTGAAACTTGCAGTTTCTTCTCTGAGAATCACATTGTCTGCACTTTTATACTCCTATGAAACTACATTTTTTTAAGTGCTAAAAATAGATCTCTAGAATTCATAAAATACTTCATATGCTCAATACTGCAAATCTAAAATTCAAAAGACATTCATATATGAAAGTACTCTCAAAATACACAACACAAAACACAATTCACAACCCGCAAATACTGACAACCCTAAGCTCCTCCTGACAATTCACAACCTGCCCGACTATTGGGCTAGGGGGGCAGCCCCCTCCTATTCCTCGGCGGCAGACAGCCGCCCCATGAGACGATGTGAACGACGAGGGAGACGATGGCGGGGAAGCATCGTTGGGCCAACTGCTTTTCTCCTCTTGCAGTTGGGTTCCGTCGACGAAGACTCCACCGGCTCGCTCTGGCAGGACACCCTCACAAACGGCACCCTATAGATGCTCGATCCTTCAATCTCTGGTGGATGCTCCATGTGGGATCGATACTCCCACCACCGCTCCCTCACGATTGGATTCGGTGAATCTGTTTGCTCCATGGCCCAGAGGAGCAGCTCTATGTACTCCGGCGCGACTCCCTCCGGGAGTATCGCCGCCTTTTGGCTCTGTTGCAGATATTTGGCCATGGATGTCGCCGTCGCCGCTAGTTGGTCCTTGTTGTCAAACCAAGACTGTATCTCCAACATCCTAGCTAGCTTCACAGGGTCGCCGTCTGCGATCCTCACGTATCGGTTGTACTCCTCCATCGATCAACTTCTCCACAGCACCTTCACTCGTCGGCGGTGGTTTTTGAATGGAAGAGGAGAGGAGCAGCGCTGGTTTTGGATTAGAACGGGAGAGGAGCGACGCTGGTTTTGGACTGGAACAGGAGAGGAGGGGCGGTGGTTTTGAAATGGAAGAGGAGACGAGCGACGCTGCATTTAGATTGGAACAGGAGAGGAGCGGCGGTGGTTTAAGAGGAGAAGAGCGGAAGAGCGGCGCTGGTCTTGGAAGTATTTTTTTTGTTGTTTTGCGTATTTTGGGTCAAAGTTTGACCACGTACTGTATACTATTTAAAAGTCAAGGGCGGGGCTTTTCCTGCGCGGTAGGCGGGGCAGTTCCGCCTAGTCGGTTCGACAGAGACGCGAGAAGACGAGGGAGTAGGCTGCTGCAAACGTAGGGTTGTGTGATTTGACAGCGAGTTACTACTGGACAGGTGGGGCCCCGTGATTTGACTTGCCATTATCATTTTAACTGCGGCGCTACGACCGGCGTGAGTCTCTCGATTCCTGACCACCTCCATACAGGTGCCTCTCCCAATGCTCCACCATGTAGTAGAGGCTAGCTCTTGCATGAGAGCCCACTTCTCCACTTTTTCCTTGCCTCTCTTTCCTCCACATATGCAAAAATGCCATGTAAAGCGCACTATTGTACTTACTTTTACTTGCTCCTACAGGTGCTTAAGCTTGCCACATAGGCATAAAGTCTGATGTGGCAAGTTAATCAAGAAGAGAGAGACTAGTTTGGTGACCCAAGGAAGAAACGGTGCTAAGCGCGTGTACCTAGGTGAAAAGACAATTTTGAGTCTATAGCTAATTAAATGAAGCAAACTTAGCAACACCATTTCATTAGAAGAGGTCACTCCTTGGCAAATGCAATAAATACTAGTACTCCCTGTGTCCCATAATATAAGAACGTTTTTGGCACTACACTAGTGTCAAAAACGTTCTTATATTATGGGACGGAGGGAGTACGAAGAAAGAGATAGAGAGGAGTAAAAAAATTACACTTATAGCCAACCTTATAGCCAACCTTGTTGTAGTATGAGTGACTAAGTGATGACTATGTATGACATGCCAACATCAGATAGCCTAACGCACCGTGTTAAATCTCCAAGGGCGCGACCGCGCGAGCGACGCGATGGTCGTGGTAGGCGCGACCATGATACGGGCTGCTGGCAGCCCTTGGATCTGAGATCAAACGGTCGCATGCTAAGTTGCTGAAAATTTGCAGAATAACCCTCCAGGATAGGATATTCACCCATAGGTCTAGAATCACGCCATGCAACCGTTCGATCTCAGATCCAAGGGCTCTCGGAAGCCCGTATCATGGGAGAATGGAAAGCCACTACCCTGCCGTTCGCACGCTGGCAGTTCACTCCTACTCGTCCCCGCACGTCCTTCAATACTACGGCGGTTCGCTCCTAGTCGTCCCGTCCATTCACATTACGACAGTTCCACTAATCCTAACCCTCCTCCCAAATCCATGGCGTCCCAAATCTCCATGATCGGCGGTGAGTACAAGGTTAGAACCATCACCGGCGATGAGTTCGACGTCATCTACACCCGTTCTTCCGCGACGGTGAAAGGATGCCTTTCTCGCTTCAGACGCATGTTCGAAGACTCAGATGATGAGTGGGTCGCTGGGCTAGATGTTGAGTACACCACAGTCCTGGGACGAGAGAAGGATCTAAAGGACGAAGAGAGGAAGAAGCCCGCCGTGATCCAGGTTTGCGTGCATGACTTATGCTTGGTCTACCACATATGCCATGCCGACGTTGAGTGCCAGGATTTTAAGGACTTCCTCGAGAGCAACCTAGTCAAATTCGTTACTGTAGACTTTGGTAACGACAAAGAAGTCCTGCGTCGGATAGGCCTCATTGTAGGCAACACCTTCGACCTCCAGAAGAATTGGCTGATGTCCTCTCGTCAGCCTTCAATGCTAACCCTGGCAGGAGCCATGGTTCATCCTTCGTACGGTAAACTGGAGAAACCTCCATACACGTTTCATCATCATGCATGGCAGCGGAATGTACTAGATATAGACCACATCCACTACGCTGCAATGGATGGCTACCTTTGCTTCAATATCTACAAGGGTTGGATGAAGAGCAACAGCCAAGTGTGCGGTTCAAGCAAAGAAGTATCGGCTAAGAGGAAGAGGGACAAGGACGAAGTCGAGGACGTGGACGAGGACTCCGAGTAAGGTGGCAGTGTCGTTGCTCATGGTGGTTCTAATGCAGTGTCTACCGGAATAGTTGCAAAGTTTAATTTCAGGTGTGCTTAATTTAATTTGAGGGGTGTGTTGTGTCGAGCCCCCAGCAGAACTATGTTATGTTTCTTCTCGTTACTTTAACTCTTCAGTACGTACATACTAGTATTTCTTACATTTCATCTTTTAGTTGGTATAGTACTACCACTCGTTTCTTCACATTATATACGTACAATATATATGGCCAACATCATATAGCCAGCAGTTTAGTTGTCAAAGAATTTCAGGGTGCTTAGTTTTGTCAAAGAATTCCAGGATGCTTAGAGGGTGCTTGGATCCAAGGGACTTATTTTAGTCTGACTAAAAATAGTCTCTTTAAGAGGCTAAAGTTCCAAGCACCCCTGACTAAAGAGGGGCTAAAACTAGTCTTGAGACTAAATTTTTTAGTCAGGGGTACCCCTACTAAAATGTGGATTAGTCCTCTCTCTACTCATTTAACTCCTCTCCTTTAACACAGGCGAGTTCTGGATTGGAGGGTTTGGAGGATAATAAATGCTCATTAACTTGATTTTAGCCTTTTTAGTATTTGGATCCAAGCATGGGTGAGGCTAGCATGTTTTAGTCCCACTACTTTTAGTCATGGGACTAAAACGTATCCAAGCACCCTCTTAGTTTTATTTGAGGGGTGGGTTGTGCTGGACACCATTATTGTGACTAGCCTTTTTAATAGTACTATATGCATAATTTGGCGACGAGCGCTCTCTATATGTACCACCTTTTTTTTAATTTCAAGTTTTGCTCCATGGCGCAATCCATCGATACTACTGCTGTACAAAAGTATACATTTTTAAAAGGCTAGAGGGCGGGGCAGTCTAGCTTGGTCGGTTTCACGAGAGGCGAGGGCCTTTGTGATTTGACGGCTCATTACTGCTGGAAGGCGGGGCCTTGTGATTTGACTGCTCGTATAAATGCGCCGACGACCTGATCGAGGAGGAGCAAAGAACCGTGCGGTATACTCAAGTTTTCCACTGGAGTAGTACTGCGACGGAGGAGCACGAAACACGGCAGCCCAGTGCCATATGGCGATAAAAAATGATCTAATTTGCTAGTCATCTCATTGTTAGCATTGTTCTATTCATTCCCTCAAAAAAACATTGTTCTATTCATGCCTCGCAGAGAACGTGACACGTGCGGCGAAACACCCGAAGCAAAAGATGAAACACAGGAGCAAAAGAAGAAGGAAGATTATCACCCCAAATGATCTAATTCGCCGCGGAGTCGTAACTGCTTCTTCATCGCCTCCACGACCTCCATCTCCTTGCGCGTCTCCTCCGCCATCTTCTTCATTCTGTCCATGACGCGGGATTTCTCGACGCGAGCCTTCATCATCTGTTCCACGGCCGCATTACGTACCTTGACAGCAGCCGGGTGCTCGATGCGGAGCTTCGCCAACTCCTCCTTCTGTTCCATGACGAGGGCCTGCAGCATCTTCATCGAGGAACTACTATTCTCATGCAGCTTCTTCCAGCCGGCGTTCTTCTCCTTCAACAGGTCGATCTCGTGGCAGAGCTTCGCCTTGTCCTCCTGAAGTCGCAGGATTTCGCCGGTCGCCTTCTTCTCCGAGGCAATGCTCTTCTTCAGCAGCATCACCAAGCCGGCGGTCAACTCCCCCTGCTGATTGAGCTCAGCGGGCATGTCGTCGAGGCTCTCCTTCAGCAACTCCATCAAGCCTTGGATGAACTCCTTCTGCTTATTGAGCTGATCGGGCATGCCGTCGAGGGATAACGACTCCAGCTCCGCCGGCTCGGCATGTTCGCCTCCGCGGCTAGGGCGCTCCTGGGAGCCATCGCCTGCCCGTGAGAGATCTTTCGAGGTCTCTGCGTGGCGGCGAGCCCTCTCTTTTTTTCCGCAGCCTTGGTTGCCGCTCCCCTTGTTACGAGTAGTTCTCGACCTAGAGCTCTGCTCACCGGCCATGGCAACGACGGACGAAGAAGAAGCACTTATGAGGAGGAAAGGTAGAGTAATTTTCGGTTAGGTAGTTCCCCTTTTTATAACCTAAGTACTAGCACTAGTACTAATACCTGCATAGTGGGAACACGTTCAGGTTTGGTACGTACTAGTAGGTGTGAGCAGGCTTTCGAATGTGATGGGAACAAGGTAAAGATTAATTGATGGTTTTGGTTTCGAGGCCCGAAACGGCTCCCGATGAGTTTAGCGGAACATAAATTTCAAGTACTACACTGCTCAAATGCGTAAATATTATGTTACTGTCAAAAATTGGCACAAAATACGAAGGAGACCAATGGAAGTACTACTAGCAACCCACGATTTAACTACTCGCATGCGCGCAGTGGAGTAATAATGTCTTTCTTCCGCCCTCACGTCCACTCAATTTGCATGCGCTGTATTAATTGACCATCAATGAAGTGAACGACTTTACACGCGTCAAATTATCACATGGGGTGGATCTTGGTACAAAATTGCGTCCGCCCGTGTACCCGCGTGTGCGTGCGAGGGAATGAGTGCGTGCGTGGCGTGCGTGCACATCTTCGCTTCGTGCATGTACCGCCAGTATGGCTCAGGGAGGACGAGTACATTCTTCTGGAACCAGCAGCACGTCACTGTGATCAATCCACGCAAGGAGGTCGCGACAACGCCTCCACATGTGCCACGTGGCTTCATGAACTGTAAGAGAGACACTGTGTAGCGTGCCATTGGTATTCTAATTTACGTGTTTTGCACATACTCGAAGTACTAGTAAGGTACACGTGCATTGCACGCATCAGATTTTGCAACCAAATTATGAATAAATACCACACTATAGCATGTAAGCTCTGAGTCATATATGCCTGATGTAGCCCTTCGTTTAATTCTTATAGTTCATCTCATTCAAAATCAATTAGTTTTTATAAAAAAGCTAAGAACGCGGGAATAGGAAAAACATGGGATTATAGTGGAATGTCGTCTTGAATCCTACAGGATTGTACGAGTGTTTGATTGTGCATAGAAAAAACGCAGAATTCTTTCAAAGAGGTTTGAGTGGATGGGATGTTTCCTATGAAATCTAGTGCAAATGAATCATATGGAAAAATTCCTATGGTTTACAATCCTACGAATCAAACAACCAAGATAGGAAAAATTCCTAATGATTAGAATCCTCCAAAATTCCTTTGAGAATCCTTTGAATCAAAGAAGCCCTTAATCTATTTTATGATTCATGGAATTGTGCGTTGTAAAGCATAAAGTAAAAACAAATAATGGCAATTCAACTAGAAAAAAAGTTTGGGCAGTTATGATACGGAAGATTCTAGAACAAAAGAGAACCACTGTTGTTTTGAGGTTTGTGCATTATGCTTAAGTTAAACCATGGAGTCTGCTAGATTGTACATGTGGCAAAATCCGGTGGGGGGCTAGAAGATGGTGCGAGGGGCCGAGTGGAGGGAGACTATGAAGGAATGCACAAGTGCGAGATCGATATTTAGAGAGAGGGGGCGAACACGTGCGCTGTTGCGCGCAGTGGCGGAGCCATGAAAAATAAATGAGCTAGGGGGCCAAGCATTGCTAATCCTTTACGAGGAGGGTCAATTCATGAACTTAAACCATTTTTAGCAGCAATTGTCTAATGATCACATTCATATTAGCCTCGATATATAGTGATGTTAGGGGGGGGAGGGGGCAGGGCCCTTACTGCCCCCTGTCTTCGCCATTGTGCACGCGTCTGAGAGATGAAGCGGAAGGCATGGATGATGAGAGGGGGACGTTGGATATATAATTAATGTGGGTGTATTAGCTATATATGTTAATCCTATATAGAGAGGTATAGATTGATCGATGTGGACGTGGGAAAGAGGGTGAGACCTCACTGGATATATCGATTGATCGGTTTGTGTGGAAAACTATGAAAGACCTAGCTATATACACACATACATAGAGGAACATCGATCGTTGCGCATGCACGCGTGAGAGATAAAGAATGCCCGATATGATGGAGAGGGGGATGTGTGTTGGTGTGTGCCTTCATGGGAGACCGACCTGAAGAAAAAGATTGTATGCGTGCGATGGATAATGCCGACTGGTAGTGTGTGTGCATGCATGCACGAGAGAAAGTTAGTGGTACAATTATAAAGAGAAGACTACTGTGTGGGTGTAAAAGAATAGGTGAGGTCATAATCAATGTAAAGTTGAATTCAAATATTTGAATAAGAGATCCTGATGTTTGAAACCCATGCATGCATGAATATAACGGAGATCTGCGCGGTGTGGTTTGGAAACGAGCATGTTGTAATGTATACACATTGAACAAGGTCAGACTGATTTGAATTTGAGATACCGATGGCAGACATCATTTGGCCACGTCGCATCCGTGCATGGACACACTATTCTAATTGGAGATGATGGGCGGCTTTCGCATCACATATCTATATCTATACCCCTATATATATATTATATTTTATATTTTTTTATATTGTGTGCGGGTAACTTTAACTTTGAAAGATGGTCGTTGGATGAGGCGAATCCGATGGTCCAAAGATGGCAAATTTGAGCACTACTGGCCGTTGGATATCATCTAGATTCCACCAGATTTCGCCACATGTATAATCTAGAAGACTCCATGGTTGAACTTAAGCATAATGCACAAACATCAAAACACAAGCACTTCTTATTTGTTCTAGAATCTTCCGTATCAGAATTGCCCAAATGTTTTTCTACATGATTTGCCATTATTTGTTTTTACTTTATGTCTTACGACGCACAATTCCATGAATCTTAAAATAGATTAGCTTTCTTATAAAAACTAGATGATTTTGAATGAAATGAACTATAAGAATTAAACGAACATCTACATCATGCATATATGACTCAAAGCTTGCATGCTATAATGTGGTATTTATTCATAATTTGGTTGCCAAATCTCATGCGTGCAATGCACGTGTACCTTACTCTAGTCTAAATGGTGTTTGTGTGTGTGTTGTGCGTGTTGAGGTGCAAATTGTCTTTTTTTGGGTACACGTTAAGCTTGTTCTTCCGAAATTTCAAGCCGCGCCTTGTTATGCCGAAAATTCAAGCTAGCGTCTCTGTCTATCGTGCTGCGAAACTCCCGCCTCTTCAACCCGCGCCTTGTTAGCCCGAAATATTTAAGATATATCTTTGTCTCGTTGTGCTCCGACAACTCCCTCCATCTCAACCCGCGCCTTGCTATTCCGAAATTACAACGCGCGCGAAAACTCCCACCTCCTGTGAAATCCCGACACGCGAAATGCCCGTGGTACCCCTGAACCGAAAGAACCGCCTCAAATCGGTGGGGGTACTTTCGTAACTTACCCCACATTTCGGACAAGCGCGTCTCTAAGCCATGGTTCCCCACTGCCATCCCATCCGCCCACCCATTCGTACACCGAGGCCGCGAAAACCCGCGACGAAACCCCACACCCTGCTCCGTCCGCCACCCAGCCGGAGCCTCTTCCCCGACGACGTCGTCCACAGCAACACCTCGACGTCCCTCATCCACCGTACCGGATGAGGATCCGTCGTCGATCTCATCGTCCCGCCGGTTCAGCCACCCCGTCCTCCACCTCCAAGGAGCTGCCCCGACGTTCCCCTCGTCTTTCGCGCCACCTCCATTCCCACACCGCCGTCTTCACCTGCACCACCGGAAGAGCATCATCATCACCGTTTCCTCGGATGAAGCTGCGGCCTAATCGGCGCCACCAAAGAGGTTGTACACTAATCGCCGCATTTTCTTCTTGATTCGATCTCACGGTGCTGCCGGCGCTCGGTCCCGAGCCGACACGGCGCGGCTCCATCCACGGCGGCGTCGCCGGCCACTTCCTCCACGGCGTCGCTCCCTCGGCGGCGACGTCCACATCAGTAGGAGCTGCTGCTGCTTTAGCTCTCGCTCGCGCTGCTGCTCTGCTCTTGCTCTCAGTCCCCTGCCTGGTCTGCTCTTGCTATTGCTCTTGCTCGCGCTGCTGCTCTCGCTCTTGCTCTTGCTTGCGATGCTGCTCCGATTTAGCTACACTTCAGTCGACTGAATCGACTTTTGGGTCAGTCGATTTTCAGGGGTGGGGGGGGGGCTCGCCGGGGTGAAGGAAGAACCAGCCGCAGCGGGGAGGGGGGCTCGCCGGAGAGGTACCCCACTATCTATCTTAGGGTTCAGGATGGGGGCGGTGGTCGCCGGCGGTGGCGGGGCATTGGCGGGGCGGTGGCGTGGGGATCGCCGGAGAAAAAGCTCGGCACGGGGGGGGGGGGCCTAGAGGGATGGCCGGGGCGGCGGCGGACCGGCGGTGGGGAGTGTTTTCGGGCGGGCGGGGGCGCACCCGGCCGGCGGCGGGGGCTGCTGTTTGGCCGGTGGTGGCTGGCGGCTCAGGGGGTGGAGGTTGAAGATGAACCGCAGGCCCTTGATTTCGTATCCAACGGCTGCAAAATCGACTGACCAGAGATGAAAAAGTCAGTCGACCGACGTGTAGCCTCACCTTGCTAGTGCGTTCAGTTTCGACAGCAAAATTCAGTTTCGACAGCAAATTCAGTTTCGACAGTTAAGTTCAGTTTCGACAGTTAAGTTCAGTTTCGACAGTTAAATTCAGTTTCGACAGTTAAGTTCAGAGATGAGCGGCTGATGTATTTTACATCTAGCACTTTGTGGTTATGTATTTTACGTCATGTATTGGAGATGCTATTAGAATTCCACTCAGGTTAACGTTGTTCGTTGTCTCTCTTGTCCTGCTTCAGCCTCGGCGTCGTACAACTCACCGGAGCTGCTCCAACGACGAAACCCTCCATCACAGCGGAGCAGTACCTCGGGCTCCATCTCCAGACGCCTAAGATCTTCTTCCCCTCCTCCGACAGCCAAGTCAGCCGGAGCATCCTCACCGGCCAACCCAATCACGCTGAGATCGACATGGCTTCGCCAAAGAGGTTGTACACTTGTTGCATCTCTTTTTTACTCTACATGTTATATATATTGTCCACTGAGCACTCGTAGTAACGGGAAATACGATTATTTTATCCTACTATATGACAAGCAGTGAGGTACCAGGCAACTTAGCTATCCGTGATGGACTCTCTTGAACGCCATCATTATTTATCTCTGCGCGTTTGAGCTGTGCATTTGTCGATGGGCCTGGGAGTTGAGCTAGTATGGCAGTGGCCTGGGTCCAAAGTAATAGAAGTAGCACAAAAACATTTTTTTAGTGTAGGATTTTCCTTGCTCAAGCCTGCCTACTAGAATCGCCAGTGCTTGAAAGGAAAAGTGAATGAAAAACATCGGAATTGGAAAGTTTCCTATGGTACTACTTTTCATGAATTTGGTGCAAAGGAATGGAGCAAAGGAAAACTGTAGGATTTGTTCCTTTAGTGTCTCCTTGAAAGAAAAACCGTAGGAATTCTAATTTCCACTTCTCCTCCTTTTCATATTCCTATTCATCAAGCACAAGACTAAGAGATAGTAGCATAATAGCATTATAACCGTACATTTTCTTGTGGTTTGACTTAATCTCACCATGCTTTTTTGCATCCTGTGATCTTCCAATTGTTGTGAATCAAACACCCAGATTGGCAGAAATCCTGTGTTTTTAAATTCTCTGTTTTGCACGTGCATTCCTATCCTATTCCTGTCTATTTCCTATCCCTGCATTGTTAGAATCCTCAAATTCAAACAAGCCCTTACTCAATTACTTCTGTTACAGATATGTGTCAAAGAAAACCTTGTGTGGTTTGTCCTGCTCCTGCGGCGCTGTGTTCCACCCCAGCTCAGCTGCTCCAACGACGGAAGGGTTCACCACAGCAGGGATCCGCTCTCCAGACTGTCTTTCGCCGCCTCAGATCTTCTTCCCCGCCGCCGGCAGCCACGGCAACTGCATTACCATCATCAACTGAGCAGATGACCTTGAGGACTACACGGGTCCGCAAGAGAGGTCGCACTCTTCCGTGTCTGCTTACGTTATGCGTCGCTTAATATGATGACATGCTACATTATCGTCGTGTTCACCTATTAGACTCCGAGTCAGGTCCAAACTAATGCTGAAACTTGAGTTTTTAAATGGTTGTGGGGTACATATTGGGGCAGCAATCAGTACTATCTGTCTACTATCTGGTTAATCTCCGGTGTCTACTATGAGTTTCATGTTGGGTGCAAACAAACATTAAAGGAGCCATTATCTGTATTTTTTAACTAAAGCTATTATCTGCCTGCTATCATTGGTTTTGGGTCTATCCACAGTTTGCTACCATCACTCTGGATTTGTGCATGCACTCCTTACATAATCTCACTATGTTTTATTCCTATGCATGCCAGTTATTGTACACAATGGAACTGATCATGTAGAGCAAAAGAGACGAGCCTTGCGTGGCAATAAAATTTCATGCAGACGTCGTTCCATGGTGGGCGCAAAGGCAGCCCCCCTCCACCCATTTCGGATCGTAATCAAGAGGAAGATAACTGTTCTGAGGGGGATTCAGAAGGAGAAGACCACTCCTATTTACCCCATGAGGTCTTCGCTCTAACTTGGCATGCTGATGTTGGTAATATCATGCATATGGTGCCTTGCATTGCTTACTGTATACATTAAAGATGTCATCTGCTTAGTTTAGACATGCTTTGTGTCAATGCCATCTGTTTAGTTTCTTTATCGTATATGTGAATCATGCAATGCCATCTTGTCTAGCCAGGCATCATATATGTGAATTTTGCAATGCCACCCTGGTTAGCCAGTCATCTTATATGTGAATTATATCATGCCATCATTTTTTTATTACGTGTTAAATTTGTCAACAATTTTAGTACATTCAATTACTCTTCCTGTGCATCAGCCATTCGGCACGGTCATGGAAAAATCTGGAGTGGAAACAAGGTCTTCAGAGCAGACAATGCTATCTGACGAAGCGCATGTCTTGCTGGTTACCGATAGCTCCTCAGAGGAGGATTCAGAGACAGATGACCAGTCATATTCCCCCCCCCCGAGGTGCATGCCCTAACTTGGCAGGGTTATGTTGCTCATATCGTGCGTATGGTATCTTGCATTGCTATGTCATTTGCTTAGTTTAGACATGCTTTGTGTGAATGCCACCTGTTTAGTGTCTAATTACCATATATGTGAATTATGCAATGCCATCTTGTTGCAAGACATTATATATGTGAATTATGCAATGTTATCTTGTTGCAAGGCATTATGTATGTGAATTATGCAATGCCATGCTGTTTAGGCAAGCGTCATATATGTGAATTATATCATGCCGTCCTTTTTTTGTATTTCTCATTGCTTTTGTCGACAATGTTTGTATATTCAACTGCTCTTCCTGTGCATCAGCCATTTGAATTGGTGATGGAGAAATCTGGAGTGAAAACAAGGTCTTCAGAGCAGACAATGCTACCTGCTGAAGCAGATATCTTGCTGGTTACAGATAGCTCTTCAGAGGAGGATTCAGAGGCAGATGACCAGTCCTATTATCCCCCTGAGGTGTATGCTCAAACTTGGCAGGGTTATATTACTCATATAATGCATATGTTGTATTGCAATGCTTAGTTTTTACATCATATACACAATATTGAATGCCATCTCCTTAGTTGACACATCATATATGTGATTGCCCTCTGCTCACTTCCTTAGTATATAAATCATATATTTGAATTATGTCATGCCATGATGTTTACATAGACAGCATGTATCTGAATTATGGCATGCCAACCCATTTTCTAAAGACATAATATAGTTATATCATCTCATCCTGTTTACATAGTCATCATATTTTAAATTATGTCATTCTATCCGTGAATTATATCATGCCATCATGTTTCCATCGACGGCATGTTTGTGATTTATGGCATGCCAACCACTTTAATAGACACATCGTATAGTTATATCATGTCATCCTGTTTACATAGTCATCATATTTTGAAGTATGTCATTCTATCCTGTTTAGTTAGCCATCATACATGTGAAATTGTGTCATGCTATCCTGTTTAATTAGCCATCATATATGTGAAATTATGTCCTGCTATTCTGTTTGCTTAGACAACATAAATGTGAATTATTTCATGCCCTGTTTTCTTCCCTACTATCCATTGCACCTGTCTATCTTACAATGTCTGTACATTCAATTACTTTTCTTGTTTATCAGCCATTTCAATTGGAGGGAGTGATGGCAGTATCTGTGGGAGTAAAAACACGGTCTTCAGAAAAGATCGTGCTACCTGTCGATGCAGATAGAACCACGGTTGTACTTGCCCAAGAACCAGCCCCACCACACATAACCCACACTCATGCAGATTGTACCCCTACCCAGTTGGACAGAGAACCAGCTACACCCCTTCTAACCCCAACCCCAGCAGATAGACACCCAGTTCCCGTTGACACAGCACCGTCTCCACCACAGAGCACCCAAACACGAGCAGTTAGTAAGGCAACTGCAGTGCCCAAATCACGAGGACCACCACTCCGAACCCGAAGTCAACGCTTAAAGCAGAAGAAGAATTGTTCTCAGGTCAGGTTCCGTAGCTATGGTTCATACTACTTTGCTCTTGCATCACTGTATTTACTGATACCAACTAATTTCAAATTTGAAGGATGCAATTGAAACTCCAATGGCGCAACAGGTATGTTTTAAACCTGTTTCTTCAACGTGTTTGGCTGTTTGCTGTTGTAACTTGCTCTATGTTGATTTCAGTTTCAATTGAATAAACAGTTATGTTCTCATGCCATGCACATTACAAGTGTTGTTATTGCTGTGTAGTTTCCCACACTTATATTCTGTCTATGCTGCTTTGTCTTAAATAGATATGATTCGAACTGTATCTATCTTGATTTGGCAACATAAACTAGAATGATATAGACCATACAGTGACCATACTACATAGATATATGTTTGTTTCATGCTGTTATCCTGTCCACCTTACTACTGAACTGGTTTACCAAAATGAGTTTCATATACTACATTGTAAACCTGAGATGTGTTTGTTTGTTTCTCTTTTAGAACGCGGATAAAATATTGGAGAAGAGTACCCTGTTATGCAATGGTAAAGGAAGTAATGCAGATAAGGTTCAAGATAGTGAGACATCCCTGTTGGTCTCCAAGAAAGCTGATAAAAACTATATTGAAGACACTGAGACAACCCCAAAGTCCTGTCTTGATGTAGTGTTCGAGTTACTGGCTACCACTGCTGGCACCAGCTCTTCGAACGCGTTGCCTGAATCAGTTCGGCTTCTTGAGTCTCAACTTCAAGTTGAAAGACATCGATCAGATGTTATGCGACAGGAAGCCGAAGGACTGAGGAAGTCCCTGCAGAATTCAGATGCATACTTTCTGGTGCAACAGCAAGCGCTGGAGGACTTAAGTGCCAAACAAGAGAAAGTTAATAAGCTTGCTAAGCATCTTGCCAGCATTATGGGTACCCAGGATATTGTTTCTTGAGCTCTTCTGAAGTGGTTTCAGTTCCGGACTTGTTTTGCTGCGGCGTTTATATGCTGCTGTGTTCCCTATATTTGCACTGGTGGCGAACTTTGATGCCCAGTGGATGTAATATGTGTAATAGCCGTGATGGCCTAGTGTAAGTTGCTTGCTTATTTATTTCCTTGTTGTCTTGTTTATTTGTTTGCTTGTAGTCAGTGCAATTCTTTTTCTGCGGTTTGCTAGTGGCTGCAATAACCTATTTTTTAAAACTAGGCCACAATAACCATGGGCTAATATTTACTGTAGTGACACTGGGCCTCCTACGGGCCGTAGAAACAGTGGGCCTTCTACGGGCCGTAGAAACAGTGGGCCTTCTATGGGCCGTAGAAACAGTGGGCCTTCTACGGGCTATAGAAACAGTGGGCCTTCTACGGGCCATAGAAACAATGTGCCTTCTACGGGCTGTATCATCAATGGGCCTTATACGGGCCGTATGATCGATTGGCCAAACATGGGCCAAACAGACCGCATTCTGGCCGTAAACGGGCTAGAGTTGGAATCATCCGTTCATGGGCCGACCATAACGGGCCATCGTTAATAGGCCGTATTTGATGACGCTATGAAAACGGTCCAACGTATTAACAGACCACAAACGGGCCGACTGTAACCACGGGCTGAATTTGGCCCACAAGCAGAAAATGACAGTAACGGGCCGTAAGTAAACGAATGCTGGAAAATAGCCCAAGAATAAATGGGCTCTGAGAAGGCCGAAAGATAACATGGGCTGGAAACGGCCCAACGGAATAACGGGCCATTAATGGGTATAAAGTGATACACTGTTCTTTACGGGCCAGTTTCACCATGGGCCGTTAATGGGTGTAAAGTGATACACTGTTCATTACGGGCCAGTTTCACCACGGGCCGTTAATAGGCCAAGAGTTACATAGGGCCTCATATGGGCCGAAAGACGTCATGGGCCATACATGGGCCAGAAGTGAAAACGGGCTGGAATCATATTGGATGGCCCAGATGACGCTACTGGGCCTAATTCGAATAGGGCATAACGGGCCTTGGGTTAGCGGCTATAAATGGGCTATATGCGAACAGGCCGTTAACAGGCTTTCCATGGGCCGGCCCGCCACCTTTTGACCAAGTCAAATGGGCCGGCCTTTTCACAGGAATGGGCCTCTGTTGGGCCGTGCCACGTGTTGACGTATCATAGGCGCCTTCTGTCCAATGAGTGGATGACATCTGTCCCAGCGATGAGCCGACACGTGTTTCCTCCAGCCAATGATGATTTTACACGTGGAAAATCCCCATTGATCGGGGCTGTTAACGGGTTATCGGATCCAAAACCCGACCCGATAGCTTAACGGTGTTCCGTTACGATGGATGCCACGTGTCGGTCACCCTTGACGAAAGCACTTCTGTGACGCGCGATTTATCGTCATGGAAGTGGACACTTCCATGATGATAATTTTGGTAATGTCATGGAACACTTCTACGACAACACAGGTATGACTATCTTGATTCTGTCATAAATTTGTTATGGATGTACATGCATGACAAAAAACGCGACCTACTGTGACAAACACGTATCATCACGGAAGTGTATTTTTTTGTAGTGGTGTGGTCTGCTCCCTCTGAATCCACCTCTGAACAGTTATCTTCCTCTTGATTATAGTCTGGAATGGGGGAGGGGGTTGCTTTTGCGCCCACCATGGAGCGACGTCTGCATGGAATTTTATTGCCACGCAAGGCTCGTCTCTTTTGCTCTACATGTTCAGTACCATTGTGTACAATAACTGACATGCATAGGAATAAAACATAGTGAGATTATGTAAGGAGTGCATGCGGAAATCCAGAGTGATGGTGGCAACCTATGGATAGACCCAAAACCAATGGTAGCATGCAGATAATAGCTTCAGTTAGAAAATAGTGATAATGGCTCCTTTAATGTTTGTTTCCCACCCAACATGAAAATCATAGTAGACACCCGAGATTAACCAGATAGTAGACAGATACTATCGATTGCTGCCTCAATATGTACCCCACAACCATTTAAAAACTCAAGTTTGAGCATTAGTTTGGACCTGACTCGGAGTCTAATCGGTGAACATGACGATAAAGTTGCATGTCATATTAAGCGATGCATAACGTAAGAAAACACGAAAGAGTGCGACCTCTCTTGTGGACTCGTGTAGTCCTCAAGGTCATCTGCTCAGTTGATGATGGTAATGCAGTTGACGTGGCTGCCGGCGGCGGGGAAGAAGATCTAGAAGGCGGATCCCTGGTGTGCTAAACCATTCCGTCGTTGGAGCAGCTGAGCTGGGTTGGACGACAACGCAGCAGGAGCGGGACAAACCACACAAGGTTTTCTTTGACACATATCTGTAACAGAAGTAATTCTGTAAGGGCTTGTTTGAGTTGGAGGATTATAACAATGCAGGGATAGGAAATACACATGAATAGGATAGGAATGCACATCCAAAACAGAGAATTTCAAAACACAAGATTTCTGTCAATCTGGGTGTTTGGTTCACAAGGATTGGAAGATCACAGGAATGCAAAGAAGCATGGTGAAATTAAGTCAAACCACAAGAAAATGTACAGTTATAATACTATTATGCTACTATCTCTTACTCTTGTGCTTCATGAGTAGGAATTTGAAAAGGAGGCCAAGTGGATATTAAAATTCCTACAGTTTTTCTTTGAAGGAGACACTAAAGGAACAAATCCTACAGCTTTCCTTTGCTCCATTCCTTTGAACCAAATGCATGAATAGTAGTATCATAGGAAACTTTCCAATTCCAATGTTTTTCCTTCACTTTTCCTTTCAGGCACTACAAAATGTAGTTGTGCTACTTCTACTACTTTGGACCCAGGCTACTGCCCTACTAGTTGAACTCCCAGGCCTATCTACACATGCACAACTCAAACGCGTAGAAATAGATAATGATGGCTTTCGAGAGAGTCCATCACAGATAGCTAAGTTGCGTGGTACCTCACTGCTTGTCATATAGTAGGAGAAACTAATCGTAAGTCTCATTACTACGCGTGCTCAGTGGACAATATATATAAGATGTAGAGTAAAAAAGCGATGCAACAAGTTTACAACCTCTTTGGCGAAGCCATGTCGATCTCACATCATTGGATTGGTAGCTGAGGATGCCGAAGATGCTACGGTTGATGTGGCTGTCGTAGGCGGGGAAGATCTTACGCGTCTGGAGATGAAGCCGAGGGTACTGCTCTACTGTGATGGACAGTTTCATCGTTGGAGTAGCTTCGGTGAGGTGTACAACGGCGAGGTTGAAGCAGGACAAGAGAGACAACGTTAACCTGAAGTGGTATTCTAATAGAATCTCCAATAGATGATGTAAAATATATAACCAAAAAGTGCTAGATGTAAAATACATCAGCCGCTCATCTCCGAACTTAACTTTCGAAACTGAATTTAACTGTCAAAACTGAATTTTACTGTCGAAACTGAGTTTTGCCATCGAAACTGAGTTTTACTGTCGAAACTGAACGCACTAGTAGCATAAAAGCAGTGCACTAATAGTTTTGGCCACTCAAGCACTAGTGGCAGAGTAGCAGTGATCTAAATCGCTAGCCGCTCCAGCAGTGAACGTACTACCAGAGAGCAGCCGGGCAGCTGGTCCTGCAGCAGTGCGTGCGAGAGTTAGGGCAGCTGGTCATGTGGCAGCATCGTGGGTAGCAGCAATAGGAGCTCGAGCGAGAGCTAGAGCTACTGCTCGTGCAGCAGCAGTGCGAGCAAGAGTAGAGCAGCAGCGCAAGCAAGAGCAAGAGCAGCAGCAAGAGCAAGAGCCGGAGCAGACCAGGCAGGGGACCGAGAGCAAGAGCAGAGCAGCAACGTGAGCGAGAGCCGAAGTAGCAACAGCAGGGCCAGCGAGAGCCTGAGCAGCAGCAACAGCTCTTACTGATGTGGGCGTCACCGCCGAGGGAGCGACGTCGTGGAGGAAGTGGCCGGCGCCGCCACCGTCGATGGAGTCGTGCCATGGCGTCTCGGGACCGAACGCCGGCAGCATCGTGAGATTGAATCAAGAAGAAAATGCAGCGATTAGTGTAGAACCTCTTTGGTGGCGCCGATTAGGCCTCAACTTTATCCGAGGAATCGGTGATGGTGTTGCTCTTCTGGTGGTGCAGGTCAAGACGACGCCGTGGGAATGGAGGTGGCGCGATCGACGAGGCAAACATCACGACAGCTCCTTGGAGGTGTAGGACGGGGTGGCTAAACCGGCGGGACGACGAGATCGACGAGGGATCCTCATTCGGTGCGGTGGATGAGGGACGTCGAACTGTCGTCGGGGAAGAGGCTCCGGCTGGGTGGCGGACAAAGGAGGGTGTGGGGCTTCACGGTGTATGAATGGGGGGCGGAGGGGATGGGAGGGGGAACCATGGCTTAGGGACATGGTTGTCCGAAATGTGGGATAAGTTATGAAAGTAGCCCCACCGATTTGAACTAGGTGATTCTTTCGGTTCAGGGGTATCACGGGAATTTCGCGTGTCGGATTTCGTCGGAGGTGGGTGTTTTTGCGCGCGTTGTAATTTTGGGATAGCAAGGCGCGAGTTGAGATGGAGGGAGTTTTAGGAGCACAAAGAGACAAAGATATATTTTAAAATTTCGGGATAACAAGGCGCGGGTTGAAATTTCCGCACAAGCTTAATGTGTACTGTACCAAATCAATTCGCACTTCCCTCGAAGAAAAAAACAAAAAAAAATCAAATCGCACCACACAAGAGAGTCTACTCCCATTTTACTGTATGAGTTACTACAAATACCATTCAAAACTTTGAATCCATGTTATGTTCAATTAAAATATTTTGCTACGTGTATAATGCATGTAACCTGCTACTCAAATGAACATTTTAGTGCATTCGAAACATATATACTACCGCTTCAATATGAACTAAATTTGAATTCATTTCTCTATTTGAATAAGATCTATAGTCACGATTGTTGTCAAGTTAAACCATTTGAATTTGTCTCTCTGTTTTAATAAGATCTACAATCAGCATTGTTGTCAAGTTAATCGATCATTTGTATATTATCTCGCAACACACCACATGATTACCATCGAGTTAGATATGAACAATGTGTACTATATGAACTCTAACTCGAATTTTTTAATCCACTTTATGTTGATTTCAAATCATAGTATATTTCAAGCTCTAGCTAGATTTCATAATCTAAACCATGTCTCATATGTATAATGTGTTTATCACATAATGTATGGTGCCCCACTGTCGGTGTCAAAACCGGCAGATCTTGGGTAGGGGGCCCAAGCTGTGAGTCTAAGGATCGATGGTAACGAGGGACAATAGAGACACGGTATTTACCCAGGTTCAGGCCCTCTCAAAGGAGGTAAAACCCTACGTCCTGCTTGATTGTATTCGATGAGTATAGGGGTTACAAGAGTTGATCTACCTCAAGATCGTAATGGCTAAACCCTAGCCATCTAGCCTATGATTATTCTGATAGCCTCTACGGACTAAACCCTCTGGTTTATACACACACCAGAGGTGCCTAGGGTTGTACAGAGTCGCCTTGCAGAGGAAGGAATCATTACACCCGGACACCAAACTTGCCTTTCTACGCACAAAGGAGCCCTACCCGGACATGGGGGATAGTCTTCTGCTTTGTCTTCACGACCCATCAGTCCGGCCCATAACGAATAGTCCGGACACCCGAGGACCCCCCAAATCCAGGACTCCCTCAGTAGCCCCCGAACTTGGCTTCAATGAAAATGTAGCATCCGGCTTTATGTCTTCGGCTTTGCAAGGCGGGTTCCTTATTATACTCCGGAGTGATGATAATCTGGCTTTGACCTTTATACCCTGCCTTTGCGATTCCTTCCCGTCATCACCTCGATTTCCACGTTCGGGTGAATGCGAATGGTCCACATATTTTTTACAAATAAACCCCTTATCATGCAAGGGCGGCATCTATTTAAGGAGATCAGATCCCAGATGCCCTTCCACATTGCGCAAAGAGCATCAGAACAAACCACGAAAAACTTCAAAGCATGGCAAACGCCCCTAGCTCTTCCTCGCGCCCCAATGGTCCTCAAGCGGGTGATTGGGGAAGCTGCTCAGTGTCTCACCTCCAGCTGAATCGACTTCAGACAGAGGGATATCTCCCGCCCGCAGATGTAGTCTCTGTGTGGGTGGGATTGGCCTCAATTGGCAACGAGGTGGTAGCAGAAAATTTTCCCAACCCCAGCAAGGAGGAGAGGGTGTGCTTCGTCTCATTTCTTCATAGGGGCTTAGGTTTTCCGATCCATCCCTTCCTCAGAGGTCCATTGGAATTCTACGGGATCCAACTACACAACCTCACACCTGGTTGTATCCCGCATAGTTTGGGTTTTGTCGCTCTCTGCGAGCTATTCTTAGGCTGTGAGGCTCATTTCGAATTGTGGAGAAAGTTCTTTTGCCTCGTCCCTCGTTCCTGATGTCTACTACACAACTTTATTCTTGTAGACACGTGTTGGGCCTCCAAGCGCAGAGTTTTGTAGGACAGTAGCAATTTTCCCTCAAGTGGATGACCTAAGGTTTATACATCCGTGAGAGGTGTAGGATGAAGATGGTCTCTCTCAAACGACCCTGCAACCAAATACAAGAAATCTCTTGTTTCCCCAACACACCCAATACAATGGCAAATTGTATAGGTGCACTAGTTGAGCGAAGAGATGGTAATAAAAGTGTAATATTGATGGTAGAAATATATTTTTATAATATGAATAAATAAAAACAGCCAGGTAGCAATTAGTAAACGGGCACAAAAACGGTATTGCAACGCTTAGAAACAAGGCCTAGGGTCCGTACTTTCGCTAGTGCAATCTCCCAACAGTGCTACATAGTTGGATCATATGATTATCCCTCAGAGTGTAATAAAGAATCACTCCCGAGTTCCTATTAGCGGAGAACAAAAGATAGGAATTGCTTGTAGGGCACGAAACTACCTCAAAGCTATTCTTTTCGTTCGATCTATTCAAGAGTTCGTACTAAAATAACACAAAGCTATTTTTTCCGTTCGATCTATCCTAGGTTTCGTACTAGAATAACACCAAAGCAAATTCATATTCATAATACTCAATCCACACAAAGAATTATAAAGAGACCCCAAAGTTTCCGTCGGAGAAAAACGTGCATCAACCCCTATGCATAGATTACCCCAATATCACTGCGGGAATTCGGGAGTTGAATGCCATAACACATAACAAGTTAATCAATAGGATACCTCATTGTCACCTCAAGTATTCATATTGCAAGACATATATCATGTGTTCTCATCTCTGAATATTCAATCTGACAAGACAAAACTTTCAAGGGTAAAGATTCAATCCATCATAACAAGAGTATAGAGGGGAGAAACATCATATGATCCGACTATGTTAACAAAGCCCATGATATAGATCACGAGAGAGAGAGATTAAACACATAGCTACTGGTACAAACCCTCAGCCACGAGGGTGGACTACTCCCTCCTCATCGTGGTGGCCGCCGGGATGATGAAGATGGCCATCGGAGATGATTCCCCCCTCTGGCAGGGTGCCGGAACGAAGCTAGATTGGTTTTCGGTGGCTACAGAGCCTTGCGGCGGCGGAACTTCTGATCTAGGTTAACCCCGATGGGTTTTGGAATATTTTGGATTTTATAGTGCAAAGAGGGGGTGCGGGAGGCCACCGAGGTGGGCACAACCCACCTGGGCGCGCCAGGGGCCCTGGCGCGCCCTGGTGGGTTGTGCCCCCTCGGGGCACCCCCCAGGTGCTGCTCTGGCCCAATGGGTGTCTCCTGGCCCATAAAAAATCCCCGTGGAGTTTTGTTGCGTTTGGACTCCGTTTGGTATTGATTTCTTGCGATGTAAAAAACAAGCAAAAAACAGCAACTGGCACTTGGCACTGGGTCAATAGGTTAGTCCCAAAAAAATGATATAAAGTTGTTATAAAATGATTGTAAAACATCCAAGAATGATGAAATAACAACATGAATACTTCATAAATTATAGATACGTTGGAGACGTATCAGCATCCCCAAGCTTAATTCCTACTCGTCCTCGAGTAGGTAAATGATAAAAGAACTAATTTATGAAGTGTGAATGCTAGCAAAGTGCATAAGTTGGATCAATGATAATTTCAATCACTTTTCCTAGCATCATAACAACAATTCTTTCTTATAAAACTTCTCATGTTATAGTGGCAACCAATTCACATGTTAAGGTTCAAACAATGAATTCTCTTGAAACTCAACAACCTATGTTCTTAGTCACCAAGCAATTGCAATTCAACTTATTCAACAGAGTTCAAGTAAGAGCTCCACATACTCAACCATCACATAGTCTTCTATGATTGCTAACACTCACCGCATTCACATGAGCAAAACATTTCAACCGGACACATAGAAAGATAGGGGCTTATTGTTTTGCCTCCCAATGTATTCACCTCAAGGGTGATGTCAACAATAATAACTCATGCTATCCATATTCAACTGGACATATGTGCCTAGATCTTTCCTCACCACATGATGCTTGCCAGAAGAGAAAAATAAAAAGGAATAGAGAGAATAACTTTGACTCTTTGCATAAAAATAAATACTGAAACTTAAAAGATAGGCCCTTCGCAGAGGGAAGCAGAGGTTTCCATGCGCTTATTTGTTTGTATGCTCAATCCCTTAGTGTAAGAGAACGTCATGTTATATTGCCCCTTATGATAACAACCTTTATTATGCAGTCCATCGCTTTTATTGCTTTGCCATCACAAGTTCGTACAATGCTCAATTTTCTCTTACACTAAATGATCTAACACTTTTGGAAGCAATTTTTATTGCCTTATTGCACCGATGACAACTTACTTGAAGGATCTTGCTTAATCCTTAGGTAGGTATGGTGGACTCTTGAAAATAAGATTTGGGTTTAAGGATTTTTGGATGCACAAGTAGTATCTCTACTTGGTGCGGAATTTTTGGCTAGCAAAGATGGGGGGCAAGCACCACATGTTGAAGGATCTATGACAATATGACTCTATGTGAATATGAGCAAACATAAATCATACGTTGTCTTCCTTGTCCAACGTCAACAATTTTGGCATATAATATTTTGATGGGGGCTCACAATCACAAAATATTTCCATGATAGTGTATTTGCATGTGAAAGTTCTCTTCCTTATACTAATTATTCGTGAATTGCTTGTATAACCAATATGGTGATTGTCAAGCCTCAAAAAAATTCACTTTCTAAACCCAATGTGAAACTACCACTAGGCATGATATAATTTCAACTTCATGACATTCAATTTATTCAACAATTTACTCATAGGATATAAGTGAAGCACAAGAGTAAAAGACAAACTACTCCAAAAAGATATAAGTGAAGATCAAATGGGTAGTTAAGTAAATAGATAGCTATGTGTGGACTCTCTCTTATTTAAAACTTTCAGATCTAAGTATTTTATCAAAATAGCAAGCAAAACAAAAATAAAATGACATTCTAAGAATAGCACAACTCATGTGAAGAAGCAAAAACTTAGGCTCAACCGATACTAACCGGTAATTGTTGAAGAAGAAAGGTGGGATGCCTACCGGGGCATCCCCAAGCTTAGATGCTTGAGACTTCTTGAAATATTATCTTGGGATGCCTTGGGCATCCCCAAGCTTGAGCTTTTGTGTCTCATTAATTCCTCTCATATCACGGTTTTCCAAAATCTCAAAAGCTTCATCCACACAAAACTCAACAAGAACTCGTGAGATAAGTTAGTATAAACCAATGCAAAAACCTTATCATTGTCTATTGTAGCAAATTACTAAAATTATTATTCAACATTGCATACTAAATGCCTCTGCATATTTAATACTCCGATCCTCAAATAGATTCATTAAACAAGCAAGCATATGCAAACAATGTAAACATAACAGCAATCTGCCAAAACAGTACAGTCTGTAAAGAATGCAAGAGTATCAGTACTTCCCTAACTCCAAAAATTATGAAATTCTAACACACTGTATATAATTTATCAGAGCTCATTTTGCAAAAAAATTCAACATTTTATCACATTCTGAATTTTCTAGGGAATTTTTGCAACATCGATAAACTTTCTGTTTTCAAACAGCAACATCTATACTTGCAAAATAAGCATGGCAAAGGCTATCAATGCCACTTTTATTGAAATAAAAGATTCAAAAAATTATTATAAATAAAAGCAAGCAAATTCTAACAAAATAAATTGACGCTCCAAGTAAAACACATATCATGTGACGAATGAAAATATAGCCCCAAGCTAGGTTACCGATAATGTTGGAGACGAAAGAGGGGATGTCTTCCGGGACATCCCCAAGATTAGTTGCTTGGATATTCCTTGGATATTGACTTGGGGTGCCTTGGGAATCCCCAATCTTAGGGTATTTTCACTCCTTATTCTCCTCATATTGTCATCTCACCCAAAACTTGAAAACTTCAATCACACAAAACTTAACGAAACTTTGTGAGATAGGTTAGTATGATAAAGAGCAAACCATTTCACTTTGGTACTGTCAAAGACAAGATTCATAATTGTTTCCACACAATTCCTACTGTAGAATATCATTTCCACAATTTATATTGAGTAATATAAGCCATAGAAACTAGAAAACAGGCAAACTATGCAATGAAAACAGAAGCTGTCAAAAACAGAACAGTCTGTAATGATCTGGATAACTACCATAATTCTGCTACTCAAAAAATTACGAAACAAATTGTACCACGTGAGAAATTTGTATATTAAACTTCGGCAAAAAGAATCAACCCAATAGCACTCTTCTGTAAAAAATTAGACTTATTTTCGTGAGCGCAGAAGTTTCTGTTTTTCAGCAGGGTCAAATCAACGATCACCCAACATAATCCCAAAGGCTTTACTTGGCACTTTATTGAAACAAAAGCAATAAAACATGATCAATACAGTAGCATAATCATGTGAACACACAAAAACAGTAAGTAAAAGTGTTGGGTTGTCTCCCAACAAGCGGTTTTCTTTAATGCCTTTTAAGCTAGGCATGATGATTCAATGATGCTCACATAAAAGATAAGATTTGAAACACAAAAAGAACATCATGCATCATAAGTTCCTCTCTCATAATAATTTTCAGTAGAATCATGAATAGATTCATCAATATAACCATTACATAAAGCATTCTTTTCATGATCCACAAGCATAGACAATTCATTACTCTCTATGGCATACATGTCATCATAATAATCATCATAGAAGGCAACTTTATTGCCATAGTCAGTTGAAACCTCTTCCAAAATAGTGGATGTATCACTAAATAAAGTCATGACCTCTCCAAATCCACTTTCATAAATATTGTAATAAGATTCAACACCCTCCAAAATAGTGGGATCACTACTACCTAGAGCTGACACTCTTCCAAAGCCACTTTTATCAATGTAATCATCATAAATAGGAGGCATGCTATCATCAAAATAAGTTTGATCAATCAAAGTAGGGGGACTGAAAAGATCATCTTCATTAAACATAGCCTCCCCAAGCTTGGGACAAACATTAATTGCAGCAAATAAATTCTCAAACATGTCATTCTCATCAAACATAGCATCCCCAAGCTCGTGGCTTGGAATATCATAAGCATAATCAATCTCATTATTAATAGTATGAATAGCACCAACGGTATAACAATTGCTATCATCATAATTTCCCAAGTTGGTGCCAAAAAGATTTCCAATATTATAAGAAGTATCATTATCTTCCCAATCATAATCATCACACCAAGCAATAAGCATGACAAAATCATCATCAAGTGTATCATCTTCCACAATTATTTTTGATTCATTTTCATGAGGCACAACAATAATGGGAGCAACATTATTTGGGAGAGATACCTTTTTACCTCTCTTCTTTCTTCTTTTCTTCTTCTTCACCACATCATGTGTGGGTTTGATTAATCTTTTCAAGCTTCTTATTGATGAGATTGGTTGGATATGAAGCTCCTCCTCATTACCTGATTCATCATAATAAACACTAGGAAGGTTTTGGGAAATATTTTCCCTTTCATTAGTACTCTCTTCATATTCTATTTGTTCTCTTGACTTTAGATAGTTGGCAATATAAGGATTCTCAATGCAATTTACCGCACAAAACATATAAATTTCTTCTAGACCAAAATCAAGAAACCTCTTGGGGTTTGGAAAACCCTTAGGTATACGTTTCATTTCCTCATACCCCAAAAGAAGACTAAGTTCTTTATGATGCTCAAGGGTAATCAAGTTATCACAATTTTTGGACATGATTTGATCATGAAATAATTTGCGTTGGAGATTTAAATGACCACATTCATTGCAAAGTTCACAAGGATGACGAAAAAATTTACATCTTTCAGCACAATCATCTAGCCTCTCTTGCAAACTTTTTGTTTCTAAAGATTTATGCTTCTTACAAAATCTATCTTCCCTTTTTGGTGTGCAATGGCACTCCCAATTCACTCCACAAAAAGTGACATGCTTATAAGAAACACTTATGTCATGACTTGTGCAATCATCATTAGCATTTTGGATATTCAAAGAATTCATACTAACAACATTGCAATCATGCTCATCATTCAAATATTTCGTGCCAAACATTTTATTGACTTCTTCTTCTAACAATTGAGCACAATTTTCCGAACCATCATTTTCAAGAAAGATATTATAAAGATGATCAATAATATGATGCAACCTAATCTCCATTTTTTTTGTAGTTTTCTTTTATAAACCAAACTAGTGATAAAACAAGAAACTAAAAGATTCAATTGCAAGATCTAAAGATATACCTTCAAGCTCTCACCACCCCGGCAACGGCGCCAGAAAAGAGCTTGATGTCTACTAGGCAACTTTATTCTTGTAGACACGTGTTGGGCCTCCAAGCGCAGAGTTTTGTAGGACAATAGGAATTTTCCCTCAAGTGGATGACCTATGGTTTATCAATCCGTGAGAGGTGTAGGATGAAGATGGTCTCTCTCAGACGACCTTGCAACAAAATACATGAAATCTCTTGTGTCCCCAACACACCCAATACAATGGCAAATTGTATAGGTGCACTAGTTCGGCGAAGAGATGGTGATAAAAGTGTAATATTGATGGTAGAAATTATTTTTATAATCTGAATAAATAAAAACAGCAAGGTAGCAATTAGTAAACGGGCACAAAAACGGTATTGCAACGCTTAGAAACAAGGCCTAGGATCCGTACTTTCGCTAGTGCAATCTCCCAACAATGCTAACATAGTTGGATCATATGATTATCCCTCAAAGTGCAATAAAGAATCACTCGCGAGTTCCTATTAGCGAAGAACAAAAGATAGGAATCGCTTGTAGGGCACGAAACTACCTGAAAGCTATTCTTTTCGTTCGATCTATTCAAGAGTTCATACTAAAATAACACAAAGCTATTTTTTCCGTTCGATCTATCCTAGAGTTCATACTAGAATAACACCAAAGCAAATTCATATTCATAATACTCAATCCACACAAAGAACTATAAAGAGACCCCAAAGTTTCCGTCGGAGAAAAACGTGCATCAACCCCTATGCATAGATTACCCCAATATCACCGCGGGAATCCGCGAGTTGAATGCCATAACACATATCAAGTGAATCAATAGGATCCCTCATTGTCACCTCAAGTATTCATATTGCAAGACATATATCATGTGTTATCATCTCTGAATATTCAATCCGACAAGACAAAACTTTGAAGGGTAAAGATTCAATCCATCATAACAAGAGTATAGAGGGGAGAAACATCATATGATCCGACTATGTTAACAAAGCCCGTGATATACATCACGAGAGAGAGAGAGAGAGAGAGAGATTAAACACATAGCTACTGGTACAAACCCTCAGCCCCGAGGGTGGACTACTCCCTCCTCATTGTGGTGGCCGCCGGGATGATGAAGATGGCCACCGGAGATGACCCCCCCTCCGGCAGGGTGCCGGAACAGAGCTAGATTGGTTTTCGATGGCTATAGAGCCTTGCGATGGCGAAACTTCTGATCTAGGTTAACCCCGATGGGTTTCGGAATATTTGGGATTTTATAGTGCAAAGAGGGGGTGCGGGAGGCCACCAAGGTGGGCACAACCCACCTGGGCGCCCTAGGGGGCCCTGGCGCGCCCTGGTGGGTTGTGCCCCCCTCGGGGCACCCTCCAGGTGCTGCTTTGGCCCAATGGGTGTCTCCTAGCCTATAAAAAAAATCCTCGTGGAGTTTCGTTGCGTTTGGACTCCGTTTGGTATTGATTTCCTGTGATGTAAAAAACAAGCAAAAAATAGCAACTGGCACTTGGCACTGGGTCAATAGGTTAGTCCCAAAGAATGATATAAAGTTGCTATAAAATGATTGTAAAACATCTAAGAATGATGAAATAACAGCATGAATACTTCATAAATTATAGATACGTTGGAGACGTATCAGTTCCCAAGTGGGTTCCATATTTGAAGTGGTCGGCATCGAAGTATGGCGCAAAGCCGGGACAGGTTACCTTGCCGACACTCCCAAGAAGGAATCCAAAGAATGGACTACGGAATGGTTTTATATTGAAGACGTTCCCCTTCCGGACCCAATCCGGCGCGGACTTCCTGAAATCTCCAGCGCTCCTTTGAAGAAACGCTTCAATTGGTGCCCCCAGAGCCCCAAGCAAGGATACAATGAGGAAGTTAAGAGGTTTGTTAACAAGGTCAGGGTACTTTCCCATTCTAAACTCTCGATAATCAAAGTCATGGCTATCGCGATAAAGCGATGCGTCCAACCCCTTCAATCTAGGGGGTTCCCTTTATGGTGTTACAACAGGGCGGACGACGCATCTCGTTACTAGCGCGAGGGTCCGGATACCTCGGCTGCCCTGGCCGCCATTCTAGGAGATCTTTATAAGGGGGAGAAAGAAGAGTTCGCCCGTTTAAATTGTCGGGAAGGTTTTTCCATGTATAACCCTATCGAACGGGTAAGTTTTTTGATTATCAGCATTATCCAACCTCATTATTGAGATGTGCTAATCAAATTCTTCTGGTCGTTTTAAAACGGACAAGGAGGAAGGCGGTTGAAAAGGTTCATTGTCCCGCCCCATAGCCATAGGACTATGCTCGCGACGAAGACCCCAGGTTCCATGAGGATCAAGATATATTTATAGAGCTTGATGATGGAGTCTTTTATCAAGCGAGCCTTGATGGCTCGGAAGTGGCTATTATGGCCGATTATCCCGGCCTTCTCCCTTCCTTCAATGTAAGTACCCGGAAGATATCCTCAAAAAAGGAGCCCTTCCCTTGCGCCTCACCCACTGCACTGACTCGTGCTCAAAAGGGTCGGTGCTCAGCACGCCGCAATGCATCGAGGGCGGCTTCTAAGAAGATAGCGCCTACGCAGGGCGAGCCTTCAAAGTGAAAAGAAATGGGGAGTGCCGTCGAGCCCCCTCCTTCATCAAAGAGGTATAATCTTTAATATGTGCTTAAACATAAGACCAGATTGTCACATCCCCGTCTTATTTCAGGAGGAGCATACGGTGAGCCGTGTCCGAAGACCCGATTAGCTGATGACCAGCTAATCCGGCCCCAGACTCATCAACTAGGACGAGAGCCAATACGGACGCGACACCAAATTATCCACCTCAAGAGGATTCGGATGACGTATCTGCCACAAATTCCGAAGTAGAGAGTGCGATGAATCATCGACGACGAAAAGAGGCCATGCGTGCTCCAGCTTTCACTTAGTAGGAATTCAATGCCCTCAGCTCCGTGGATGCATATATCCGAGCTGCCTGGGATGGACTTGCGGGAGTCACCCACCTGTTTTCCAAAGATATGCAGGTAAGAGTTTGTGTAAATTTAATAGGCATATGCCAGTAGCCCCCGAGACTTGAAGCGGTTAGTCCAGCCAATTTAAGGATCGTTTTGACCGCAGTTCTCAAAGAGAAGAACAACATGCTGTCCTAAGAGCTTGAAACAAGCCGGACAAAGCTAAAAGCTGCCACCACAGAGCTAGACAAAATGAAGAAATCCACGAGGGGAGCCCATGGTGAGGAAAAATAGTATCCAAAAAATATGATCCGCTACAATGATGTTTAAGCATGCATTGTTGTATTTTAGCAACAGAATTGATAGGTCAACTTGAAAAGAGTTTAAAGGCTGCCAAGAAAGCCCAGGAATATGCTGAAGGGCAAGAAGCAGACGGTCGTCGAGTACTAGCTGAAGGAAATATGCCCTAGAGGCAATAATAAAGTTGTTATTTATATTTCCTTATATCACGATAAATGTTTATTATTCATGCTATAACTATATTAACCGGAAACTTGATACGTGTGTGAATACATAGACAAAACAAAGTGTCCCTAGTATGCCTCTACTAGACTAGCTCGTTAATCAAAGATGGTTAAGTTTCCTGACCATAGACATGTGTTGTCATTTGATGAACGGGATCACATCATTAGGAGAATGATGTGATGGACAAGACCCATCCGTTAGCTTAGCATAATGATCATTAAGTTTTATTGCTATTGCTTTCTTCATGACTTATACATATTCCTTTGACTATGAGATTAGGCAACTCCCGAATACCGAAGGAATACCTTGTGTGCTATCAAACTTCACAACGTAACTGGGTGATCATAAAGATGCTCTACAGGTATCTCTGAAGGTGTTTGTTGGGTTGGCATAGATCGAGATTAGGATTTGTCACTCCGAGTATTGGAGAGGTATCTCTGGGCCCTCTCGGTAATGCACATCATGATAAGCCTTGCAAGCAATGAGACTAATGAGTTAGTTACGGGATGATGCATTATGGAACGAGTAAAGAGACTCGCCGGTAACGAGATTGAACTAGGTATGAAGATACCGACGATCGAATCTCGGGCAAGTAACATACCGATGACAAAGGGAATGACGTATGTTGTCATTGTGGTTTGACCGGTAAAGATCTTCATAGAATATGTAGGAACCAATATGAGCATCCAGGTTCTGCTGTTAGTTATTGACTGGAGATGTGTCTCGGTCATGTCTACATAGTTCTCGAACCCGTAGGGTCCGCACGCTTAACGTTCAATGACGATTTGTATTATGAGTTCTGTGTTTTGGTGACCAAAGATTGTTCGGAGTCCCGGATGAGATCACGGACATGACGAGGAGTCTCGAAATGGTCGAGAGGTAAACATTGATATATTGCACAATAGTATTCGGACACCGGAATGGTTCCGGAGTGTTTCGGGTACTTATCGAAGTACCGGGGATTACCGGTACCCCCCCGGGGAAGTAATGGGCCACATGGTCCTTAGGAGGGAGGCACACCAGCCCACAAGGGGCTTGCGCGCCCCCACTTGGAAGGGATTCGAATTGGAGTGGAGAAGGGGGCGGCGCCCCCTTTCCTTCTCCTTCTCCCTCCCCTTCCCCCTTTCCCTCTCTGGTAAAAGGAAGGGGGGTCCGACTTGGACTTGGAGTCCTAGTAGGACTCCTCCCCACTTGGGGGCGCGCCTTGGCCGGCCTCCTCTCCTCTCCCTCCTTTATATACGTGGGATGGGGGCGCCTCCTAGACACAACAATTGTTCCAAGCCGTGTGCGGCGCCCCCTCCACCGTTTACTCCTTCGATCATATTGTCGTAGTGCTTAGGCGAAGCCCTACGCGAATCACTTCACCATCATCGTCACCACGCTATTGTGCTGACGAAACTCTCCCTCGACACTTTACTGGATCAAGAGCTCGAGGGACATCATCGAGCTGAACGTGTATAGAACTCGGAGGTGCCATACGTTCGGTACTTGATCAGTTGAATCGAGAAGACGTTCGACTACATCAACCGCGTTACACTAACGCTTCCGCTTTCGGTCTACGAGGGTACGTGGACACACTCTCCCCTCTCGTTTCTATGCATCTCCTAGATAGATCTTGCGTAATCGTAGGAAATTTTTGAAATTGCATGCTACGTTCCCCCACAGTAGCACGGACCATTGATCAAAAGAACAAGCTGGAGGAGGAAAAGGATAAGCAAGCTGAAGAGATAAAGAGCTTAAAGGCTCAAATATCAAACGCACTAAAAGAAAATAAAACTTTGAAAAGCGGCATATGCAGTATGACCTTTGAACCATTCAGGGACTCATATTATCCGGTAATTTGGAGTATTATAATACTGTTCTTGTAGCTCTGTTGACCGGGCGTCATGAAGAAGAAGTATCTGGATTCCAAGGCGACGTTCTAAAAGAGCTTTCCATAGTGCATGAACGGGCCCGGAAAGCCATGAAGAGTATGGTCAAAGCCTTATGGCCATCCGATGCCCCTCCAGAAAGTATGAAGGATTTGGCGAACCTGTTCAAAGGTGCCCAACGCCGTTTTGAGGTATGGAAGGCCTCAGCGTTCTGGGAAGGTGCACGAGAGGCATGGGCGATGGTGAAAACACGCTACACCGGGCTCGAGCCGAATCATATGGCCCGAGTTGGACCTCGGGGACCGGATGGAAAAGAGATTCCCGTGAACTTGGTATATGACCAAGTGATGATAGCTGCGAAATATTCGCAAGAATATTGTAGCTTAAATAGTCTTATAGATGTCATAGATAAAGAGTATGCGTTTGATTCAATGTATCAATGTACTTTATCATCAAACTTATCTCCAACCGAACTTGTCAAAATTTGTCATCTCAGGCCTTTGGCTTCAACCTCCGAACCAAAAAGTTGGAGTGTTTCCGGATACCATGTTGGAATGTAATAAACACTCATTATGTTCGAAAACCAGGCAATCCAGTCATATTGCTCAAGTGGAAAAATTTGTTCGTGAAGTTATGTTATATTACTATTTAACATAAGAAACATCTTCCAAGGAAAATAGTTCCGTTAAGGGTTCCTTTCCTTGGGTCAGCATGCTTAATTATGCATGCCTAGGCTTTGATCCTAAAGATAGAATTACGGGCAGCATATCCCTTATTTTTTAGAAGAATTACATAAACGTAAGTAAATTTGTCGTTGTTTGCCGACCAATTATTCCCTTAAGAACGCTAGCTTTCGGCTTCACCCGTCTGAGGTACAGATCCGGATTACCTGGTTGTAACAATTGCATAGGTGCTCCCTTTACACCCTAGCCGAACAATCGGGAATGTAGGGTATAAACACAGGAGCGAGGCAACCCAGCTTGGCAAAAGCTTAAGTCATAGAGGTGCATATAATGGCAAAAAATGTATAGGACGAACGACGTAAAAAATGTAAGCAACAAGCTTTTAGTAATAAGCTTCGTCAAAGAAGCCCCCAGTTATAGTGTGGTATGTACATCTAAAGTTGTGTACCCCTAACAGTTCGGTCAATCCGAACACACCCTGGGATATTAAAAGGAAAAATAAAAAAGGAGAGGAGAAAAAGGAACCTAGTCAAAGTAAAGAAAGGTGCTACTGAACTATCCGTAGAATCGTCGGAGCCGAGCAGTGTTCCATGGATTCGGCTCAAGGCGATTATCTGATGCATTACGAAGGCGATAGGCTCCTCCTGTGAGAACTTCATCGACGATGAAGGGCCCCTCCCATCTTGGTTTGAGCTTATCCTTTTTCTTCTCTGGGAGACGCAAGACGAGATCACCAACGTTGTATGTCTTGGCCCGCACTTCTCTGCTTTGGTATCGCCTGGCCTGTTGTTCATATGCGGAATGGGCTTGTGCGATATCGCGCTCCTCTTCGAGGCCGTCTACACTAGTACGCGTCGGTGCTATACAAACGGTTTTTAACCCCTTTCCGCGACGGCATTTGGAACTGTCGCCAAGTGAGTGTGGGCGATAGGGGGGTCCTTCCCACACGACCCAGAAATCGTCGGGGATAGGCCCTCCTGGGACATAGGCTGGGGCTGTGTGCGATCGGGCGAGGCATCAAAACCCAATCATTTCCGTTCATATGTACATCCCACACGGTGAATCCCAGAAAAACATTTCCGTTCGTATGTATATCACACACAGTCAATCCAAGGAATACGTTTCCGTTCTTATGTACATCCCACACAGTCAATCCAGGGAAAACGTTTCCGTTCGTATGTACATCCCACACAGTTTTATGTATGCGCTTGTAACTATCACACACGCTCTGCCTTGGTTAACTGTTTGCTTTCATGAACTACATCACACACGATTTGATGTAGAAAACTATGTGGCATTAGGCTATCCATCACAAGCGCTTTTACTGCCAGAACCGTTTGCAAAGTTCCATGACCGTCTATTCTCTTTTTATTTTTGCCTGTAATTTATTATTCGAATTGGAAATTTTGAAATATGAAACGTGCAATTCAAATTCTCAGCACAATGGTTCAACAACGAATCCATAAAATTGCCAGTACAATATGTCCAGTAATTACAGGATTAGGCAGCAATTAACTATGATGAACCACAATATTTAAGGGCGGTAAAGGTGAAGATACAAGTGTAAATCATTTTGACTGCCGACGGTGTTGAAGAAGCGGAATGCCCATAATGTGCCTTCCTGCATGCCATAGGCACGAACCACTTTTGTCCAACCCCTTGTGACGATCGCCCGCTGAGGGAGTCCTGGATTAGGGGGTCCCCGGGCGTCCGGGCTATGTGACATGAGCCGGACTAATGGGCCGTGAAGATACAAGATAGAAGGCCTTCCCCCGTGTCCGGATGGGACTCTCCTTTGCGTGGATGGCAAGTTTGGCGTTCGGATATGAAGTTTCCTTTCTCTATAAACCGACTCTGTACAACCCTAGGCCCCTTCGATGTCTATATAAATCGAAGGGTTTAGTCCGTAGAGGCAATCATAATCACAATCATACATGCTAGACATCTAGGGTTTAGCCATTACGATCTCGAGGTAGATTAACTCTTGTAACCCCTATACTCATTAAAGTCAATCAAGCGGGAAGTAGGGTATTACCTCCATTAAGAGGGCCCAAACCTGGGTAAACATTGTGTCCCCTGTCTCGTGTTACCTTCGATCCTCAAACGCACAGTTCGGGACCCCCTACCAAAGATCTGCCAGTTTTGACACCGACATTGGTGCTTTCATTGAGAGTTCCACTGTGTCGTCAACAGAAGGATCGATGGCTCATTTGATCATCAACAACGATGTTGTTTCCGGGGAGACCTTCCTCCACGGCCAAATTTTCGTATTCGGCGGCTTCACACTGCATGCCAACTCGATTGGCCACCTTGAGCAGATCGATAGCTATGCCCTTGGTCAGTAGATTAGTCTCGGGAACCTAAACTATGTCGCTGATATCTGAGGAGACTTGATCTTCAAAGGGTTCGCGGCCCCGACCATCGCTCTGGCCTTAGATCCGGAGCAAACCATCGGGTCCGAACATGGGAGTGCGGAACCCACAGGACTCTCCATTGCAGACCGCATTATTGAGGATCCGAAGGCGATTGTGTCCACGGCGAACTCGGAATCAATCCAGGTTCCCCCTATCATTGAAAGGCCGGACTCGCCCCCGGACTCTAGATCTGAACTCTCAAAATCCGCGCCAATTAGGCAGGGCCAGGAGGCTTTCTCCCTGGCCATCCCCGCTGACTCTCGTTTCCACATCCAAACCTCGCTCTTAAACAAGGCCATGGACTTAATGCGATCCCTCGCTATTACAGACGAATCACTTCCGAACTACGCCCAGCCCGGACTAGGGGCTGAGAGCGGGGAATTTTACGTCCCACCCACCGCCCACTTCGTAGCCACTGTCGAAGATCTAACCGACATGCTGGACTACGCCTTCGAAGACATCGATGACATGGACGATGATGCCAGAGATAAACAAGGCCAAGACCCACCGTTTACCGGACGTTGGACGGCCACCTCCACATATGGCGTGTATATGGTGGACACACCCAAAGAGGGTGACGGCGACGGCAGGAAGGATCCGGTTGAGGACAAGCCTACTGAAGCACCTCCAAAGCATCGATGTCAGCGGCACCGCTCAAAATCGCGTCACGAAAAAGACAGCAATACCGGCACCGGAGATGATAACACTCCGGAGAACGCCGAAGACCACAAAGCCCCCATCGAGCCAACATCCGAACAGGATGATTGGGAGGAGGGGCAGGTTAACCCTGACGATCCAGTCGGGAACGAGGACTCGGAGGATAGTAATTATCTACCAATCTCCGAGGATGATGTGAGCCTCGGCGATGAAGACTTCATCGTGCCAGAAGAACCCCTCGAGCAGGAGCGCTTTAAGCGCCAGCTAATCGAAACAACGAGTAGCTTAAAAAAGAAACAACAACAGGTTCAAGCCGAACAGGATACGCTCAATGACAGATGGGCTAAAGTCCTGGCAGCTGAAGAATACGGCCTCGAACGCCCAACAAAGAGCTACCCGAAGCGCAAGCTACTACCACAATTTGACGACGAGGCCCTTGAGCCAATACCGCCAAAGTATAAACCTGCCGACGAGCCTGGCCGACCACCGCGCAGACGGGACAGAAAGGCTACTACGTCGAAAACCAACCCGCACCACCTCACCGTAAAGGCTAAGAGACAGCGGCTCCAGGATACACCTACGACTTACGACATGACCTGGACAATAGAGCAGGCGAAGTCAGATCAATCTATGGATCAAGGGGGCGCGCCCCAACGCGAGACGACGACCATCAGGGCCTGTGCGATAGGCATAACCGCACTCAGGCCAAAAACCGCATACGGACGTCATCCGAACTACGCCTTATGCTTCACCGATGAGGTAATGGAGCACCAGTTCCCAGAAGGGTTTAAACTCGTGAACACTGAATCATATGATGGAACGACAGATCCGCAGTGTGGATTGAGGATTTTCTTCTCCACATCCACATGGCTCGCGGTGAAGATCTCCACGCATCAAGTACCTTCCCCTAAAACTAAAGGGACCAGCATGACACTGGTTAAACAGCCTCCCAGAAAATTCTATTGGTAGCTGGGAAGATTTGGAAGATGCCTTTAGAGACAACTTCCAAGGTACCTATGTCCGGCCTCCAGATGCCGATGACCTTAGTCACATAGTCCAGCAACCCAAAGAGTCAGCCCGGAAGCTCTGGACCAGGTTCTTAATTAAAAATAACCAAATCATCGACTAGCCGAACGCCGAAGCCCTCGCGGCCTTCGAACATAGTGTCCGGGACGAGTGGCTTGCCCGACACCTCGGCCAAGAAAAACTGATGTCCATGGCAGCTCTCACGCACTCATGACCCACTTTTGCACGGGAGAAGATAGCTGGCTAGCTCGTAGAAGCAACAACACTAGAAACCCTGGCACCTCCGAGGCCAGAGACGGCAACGGCAGGCCACGATGCAATCAATACAAGCGTCGAAGCAACAGTGAAGATACCGAAGACACGACGGTCAATGCCGGATTTAGTGGCTCTAAACCCGGTCAGCGGAAGAAGCCATTCAAAGGAAACAAAGATGGTCCATCCAGTTTGGACCGAATACTAGATCGGCCTTGCCAGATCCATGGCACCCCAGACAAGCCTGCCAATCATACCAACAGAAATTGTTGGGTCCTTAAACAGGCCGGTAAAATAAACACCGAACATAAGGGGAAAGGACTGCCTATCAAGGATGATGATGAGCCTCGCCCATCAAACATAGGGGGGCAAAAGAAATTTCCTCCGAGGTAAAAACAATGAATATGATCTATGTCACTCATATCCCCAAGCGGGAGCGCAAGCGCGCACTCAGGGACATTTACGCCATAGAGCCAGTCACCCCGAAATTCAACCCATGGTCGGCTTGCCCGATCACCTTTGATTGCAGAGACCATCCAACCAGTATCCATCACGGAGCTTCGGCAGCATTGGTCCTCGATCCAATTATCAATGGATTCCATATCACGCTAGTCCTTATGGACGGTGGTAGCAGTCTTAACCGACTCTATCAGGACACTGTGCGCAAAATGGGCATTGATCCGTCAAGGATCAAGCCCACTAAAACCACCTTTAAAGGAGTGATACCCGGCATAAAGGCCTGCTGCATAGGGTCCATAACGCTGGAAGTAGTCTTCGGCTCACCAGATAACTTCCAAAGCGAAGACTTGATTTTTGACATCGTCCCTTTCTGCAGTGGCTATCATGCACTGGTTGGACGAACCGCGTTCGCCGACTTTAACACGATCCCACACTACGCTTATCTAAAGCTCAAGACACCCAGACCACGCGGCGTCATAATAGTCAACGGGAACATGGAGTGCTCCCTCCGTACTGAGGAGCATACCGTGGCCCTTGCAGCCGAAGCGCATGGTGGCCTCATTAAGCCGAATACCACATCGACAGTCAAGCCCTCGGACACTGTCAAATGAGTCCGATCTACCCTGCAGACCGACAGTCGGCTCATCCAGAGCTAGATTAGCAATCCAGCCTCCGTCAAAACCCAAACTTCATAGCGGCATGCGTACCGCGCGTACATAACTACGCACTGAAAATACCATGGGCAAGGACAGAGGCACACCAAAAGCAAGGTCCACAATACGGCTCGACCCTATACGGACCCTCGTATCCTTTTCTTTTTCTTCTTATTTTTTCTTTTTAGGTTCTTTACGACCCACATCACTTTTCGATGATACTAAGGGCCCCTTTTCCAGGCTGCCTATGTATACCCGATCATGGGATCCTCTCAAAAGATCATACACCAAGGCGAAAAGAAGCGCAGATGTGCGGCAGAGTGTCCAAAGGATCTTCAAGATCATCCTTTTAGGACCTGTATACAACTTTACCTTGTGTTCGGCATGTAAAATAGCCTCGACGCTTATCGCATCCTCTGTAAAAAATACGTTTTGACGTATTAATCAGACTATAATGGAAACAGTTTTGCCCAATCCCGCGCGATATTGGCTTATTTCCTAATCTGTATCCCCTCTTTACGTCAGATTATTGTATATACCTCGGCACGATTCAAATCGCCAGGGGCTTCATCCGGCCACGTATATTTTTCAAACAAAATAAGTCCGAACACTTTTATAGTATGCTTCGGCGTCCCAAATATGGCACTATATGCATCGGCTCCGAATCGTGTCTTTGGTCAATAGTTGGGTTGCCTGGGTCCTGTGATTACCACCTTACGTTCCACTTGTTCGGCTAAGGTAGTAAAGGGAGAACTACTGCGATTGTGTTTCTAGTTCGTCCGGTCAAACACCTCAGTAGAGAAAGCCATAAACTATCTATCATGATGCGGTGGGAGCTGTTCAGCAATTCCGCGACCTACTAAATCTCTAGTGATTTCCTCCGTATTATACGAAGGTCTGGCTCTTTCCAGACACGTGCTTAAGGCCAAGTTCGGATAGCCGCACACGCACCAGGGGCTATCTCACAGTCCCATTGTCAAACTCCTATGGCTAAGTGAGAATGATAAAGCCGCATAGTCCGATTGCCTGGTTCGCCGCACTAACACCTCCTTCACGGACCAAGACGTTGGGTCAAGTGTGGTTATGTGCTATCCCGAACACCCCCGTAGTATCTACGTGGGGGTTGAAGTCGACGACTAGCAAACTCTCAGCGATAAAAACGGTTGCGCAGGAGGAAAACATTAAAGATAAAACAACATAAATATATTACAAAAGCCTTGGTCTATAATACATCATCTGGGTAGTTCAGATACATTTACTCGAACATGATGTCCTTTGAGCACTGCCCTCTATCAAGCGGGCACCCTCCAGGATGTCTTCAATGTAGCGCTCCGGCTTGCGATGGTCCTTGCCTCCGGGCGGACCTTCCACCGCTACAACTGCAGCCTTCATCTTTGCCCAGTGCATCTTAACATGGGCAAAGGCCATCTGCACACCTTCTATGCACGCCGAGCGCTTGACAGCGTCAACTCGGGGCAAGGCGTCGCCAAGCCGCTTGACCAGGCCGAAGTAGCTGCTCGGAATAGGTCCGGCTAGCCATAATCGGACTATGATGTCCTTCATGGCCAAACCGGACATCCTATGCAGCTCCGCCAGCTGCATCATCTGGTTGTTCAGCAGCGCTGGCCGCTCCGGCGCCAAGTACTGCGACCAGAAGAGCTTCTCCGTCGCATTCCCCTCTTAGGCCCGGAAATACTGGGCCGCATCGGCAGCACTCCTCCGGAGATCCGCAAAGGCCTCTGGAGCACTCCATAGTCGATTTAGCAAAGTGTATCTTCTACCGCCAAATATACTATGTAAAAGAAAAGGCTTACCAGCCGCTATCTGTTCGGCTTGCTTGGATCTCCTCGCGAGCCGCCCGGGACTCGGTCCACGCCTCCTTTGCCTCTTGAAGAGCCTTGGCGAGTTCGGCCACTTGGGCCTTATTACTCTCCTCCAAGGACTCACACTTGTTGGCGGCCTCCTGGAGCGCTTGCTCCACTTCGGTCGCCCTCTCCTCATCTTGGTGGCGGGCGACCTAATCGGTCTTTAAATCTGCAGCCGCTTTGTCTGCGGCTGCCTTGCTCTCCCTCGCCTCCTCCTTGGCTTCGGCAAGGGCATTCTTGATGGCCTCGACCTCTGTAGCATTGCCTACAATCATAACACATAGCAGCACATGAGCTTAAACTCTGAGTTTGCATCACAATTCAAGCATGAAAGGGGTCTTTTAAAAGCATACCTTGGGGCTCATCGAACCGTTTGTTAATACGGTCGATCTCATCATCAGCCAGCTTCAATTTCCGCTGGAGTTCGGAAACTTCAGCGTCCTTGGCTGCAGCCGCTAACAGTGAAGCCTGTTTATCAAAAATAGATAAGCGCGTTATCTCCTACGAATATTTGATCCTCTGCCCACCCCCTTTTTTCCAAAAAAGCCGGACAGAGTCTCAGGGGCTACTATCTATATACAGGCATATTTTTCCAATACGAAAAGCGGCTAAAAATATCATATCACATACCTCAAAGCCTGTTAGCAGGCTAGTGAAAGCTTCGTTCAGTCCGCTTTTAGCAGACTGAACCTTCTCAACCACCGTACCCATCAAGGTACGGTGCTCATCCACGACGGAAGCTCGTTGAAGTGCTTCCCTCAACATATCCGGCGCCTCTGGATTGACAGAGGTCACCGGTGGAGTCGGCACTCCCCCTCCCTTAAAGGGGGCTGCTCGCTCGACTCCAGAGCCAAGTGGGTCTCCGGAGTTGTATTCGACTGGGGGCCGGACTGATCCAGGCCCCCGTCGTCAGTTTCCATGGGGGTTGTGCCCCCCATGTTTTCGGCAGCCGAGGCATTACCCTCTGGTGCCGTTTCAGCGGTCTTCCGCACCTCTCCCTGGCCTGGAGAGGTCCTTTGGGACAACACCTCGGTGTCATCCACGGCATGTGGCGGAGAGGTTCGCGGAGGCGTTTCTCTCTCCATCATCTCCGGCGCTAACGAGTTCCCCGAAGACGACGATTGTTGGGGGAGATCATGGGGCGGACTGAAATACATAAATGATATTTTATCCTACAATTTGTAAAAGGCCAGATATATGTATAGTATCTTTGAATACTTACGATTGGGCCGGGGGCTTCGGCCTGAGGCGCCGCTCGGGGATGACTTCGGTGTCCGAATCCGAATCGTCCGAAAGGCACATCTTCCCCTTCTTGGACGCCTCCGCCTCTAGGACCACGGACGCCGCCCTTTTCTTATCCCCCCCCCCTTAAGGGGAGAATTGCTCTCCTCCTCTTTCTCTTCGTCTTCATCTCCCTCGTGGGAGGAGAGAGCTTCGGTATTTTCAGACACAATGTCCGAAGTACCCTTACGGCGAAGGCCACTTCTGGCCTCCTTGCCCTTCTTCTTGGCCTTCTTCTCCGGTGCCTGGTACGGTGCCAGAACCAGCATCTTCTTTAGTAGAGGAATAGCTGGGCCTTCGAGCAGTGGAGCCAGACATTGGATCCGCTCCGCCTTCTTCGTCCAGCCCTGAAGGATGAGGGGAAGGCTTAGCATACTCCTTGGATCTACAAGTTGAGGTTATAAATCTGAAAACTTACTGGAGTAGATGGATGAGCGCAGTTGAGGCCGATGTCTTCGGTTGTTCCCGGCCACGACTTCTGGGGTTTGAAAAGCAGCTTCCAGATTTCTTCGTGCGTCATGCTGAAGAATCGCTGCAAGGTCCGGGGGTCAGCCGGATTGAAATCCCACATATGGAGAGTCCGGCGCTAGCAGAGGAGAATCTGGCGAAAAAGCATCACCTGGATCACGTCGGCAAGACTGGTATTCTTCTCTATCATACTCTTGACCCGCTTCTGCAGCATCATCACCTCGTCGGATGAGGCCCAGTCTAGGCCCTTTTTGATCCATCATGTGAGCCGCATTGGAGGCCCAGATTTGAACTCAGGAGTGGCGGCCCATGTGGTGTCGCGAGGTTCCGTGGTATATAACCACTCCTGTTGCCATCCCTTCATGGTCTCCACAAAGGCCCCCTTGGGCCAGGTGACGTTGGGGAGCTTGCTCACCATGGCGCCGCCACACTCCGCGTGTTGACCATCAACACGTTCGGCTTCACATTGAAGACCTTGAGCCATAGGCCGAAGTGGGGGGGGGGAATGCGGAGGAACGCCTCGCATACGATGATGGACGCCGAAATGTGGAGGAAGGAATTCGGCGCTAGATCGTGAAAATCTAGCCCATAATAGAACATGAGCCCGCGAACGAAAGGGTGGAGAGGAAACCCTAGTCCACGAAGAAAGTGGGGGATGAACTCTACCCTCTCATTAGGCTCCGGGGTGGGGATGATCTGCTTCTTGGCAGGGAGCCTATGGATGATTTTCGCGGCCAAGTACCCCGCTTCCCGGAGTTCCTTGACGTTCCCCTCCATGACGGAGGAGGCCATCCACTTGCCCTGTGCGCCAGATCCGGACATGGCTGGAGTGTTTTTCCGGGGACGGAAAGGATTGAAACTTGGGTGCTAGAGCTCGAGGGCGGATGGGCTGAGGAGGAAGAAGGCGTGGGGTAAAAAGATGGATCCTTATCCCCTTATAAGGGCAGTGAATGTCAAGCGCCCCCTCACAAGCCTTAAAACTCGCCTATTCCCAAGGGGTCATGCGAACGACACAATTGGATTACCCAAACCCGTATTGATGAGAATCCCGCAATAAGGGGACACGATCTCTGATTTGACAATACGTGTCAATAGAGGCCGCGCCTCGAGGCGCAGAGCGGGAGGCCACAAAACGGTTTAGAATAGTAATAAGGCCAGAAAATAACGTCTCGCCGAAAAAAGCTGTCAGTAGACATGACTTATTTTGTTTAAGTATTTCGCCCTTGTGGTTCCAGGTTGTAACTGTTATGCGGAGCCAGATATAGTTCTCTTGTTCAACAGCTTTGAAGTATTCCGAGGAGGAACCCGCCTTGCAATGCTGAAGAAAATCCGCGCAACGGACACATCGTCATTGGAATCCTGTTTCAGGGGCTACTGAGGGAGTCCTGGATTAGGGGGTCCTTGGGCGTCCGGGCTATGTGACATGGGCCAGACTAATGGGCCGTGAAGATACAAGATAGAAGGCCTTCCCTCATGTCCAGATGGGACTCTCCTTTGCGTGGATGGCAAGCTTAGCATTCGGATATGAAGTTTCCTTTCTCTGTAAACCGACTCCGTACAACCCTAGGCCCCTCCGGTGTCTATATAAACCGGAGGGTTTAGTCCGTAGAGGCGATCATAATCACAATCATACAGGCTAGACATCTAGGGTTTAGCCATTACGATCTCAAGGTAGATCAACTCTTGTAACCCCTATACTCATCAAAGTCAATCAAGCAGGAAGTAGGGTATTATCTCCATTAAGAGGTCCCGAACCTGGGTAAACATTGTGTCCCCTGTCTCCTGTTACCTTCGATCCTCAGACGCATAGTTTGGGATCCCCTACCCGAGATCTGCCAATTTTGACACGGACACCCGCTCATCCTTCACTGCCTTCAGGAAGACTTCTAGAGCATTAACATGGTAGCATGAATTATATACTTTAACCTTAGTTGCCTCCACTCCGGTCATGTAGTTTGCATGGTAATCATCAGTAAATAGCTTCGGAAACCACTAAAAAGAGAAAAACATCAGATACTAAGGTCTAATAGAGTAACTTGTTGTGGGCAGGGGGAAAAGGCAGCACATTACTTACCATCCTAAAGTTCACTGTTGTCTTCGGCAAAGTGTAAATAAAGAGCTTAATTCAAATCACCCGTTTCTTTCGCCTAACAATCTTTCTTAGTTTCCTCACTTGACGCTTGTTCATGAATATCTCATTGCCCCATACGCAAAAGGGATCAAAGCATGGATCAGTACCGCTCATATATGTACCTACAAGCAACCAGTAAATGTTAGAAGCTAAACTGAGATTGCACAAATGATGTAAAATACAACTTCCATTGTTCCTAAGTACAAGTTTTTTTGAGATTTCAATATGAACCACATACAGATGTATATAGAATTATAGATATTGTTTAGATTAGAATCTAGATTCACTAATTTTGCTCCATATGTAGTCGATATTGGAATCTCTAAAAATACTTCTATTTAGGAATAGATGGTGTATACACTACAAAAAAAAGACACATCCGCGACATTTTGGGCCGAACGAATTTTTTTTCTGTCATACTTATGACACTTCTATGACGATAATTGTGACAAAACCCGGTATCATCATAGATATGGTGGGCTCCTACTTCTATGACAAAAAATCATGACAGAAAATGGGCTTTTCGTCCTGGGCGGGCCGGAGACGCAGCTGCATGACATTCTTTGGGCCGTCCATGACGGAAAAAACGGTGGTAGAAGCGAGGGCGAGGAAAATATCGGGGTGTTCCCGGTTACGGTGGGTGGTCGGGGCCGAGCGATGCATGGAGGTTTGCGCGTTTCTCTCGTACACGCACGCGCGTGGGTGCGAGGCGTTGGGCTCTAACTGAACCCGAGCGAGGCATTCGCCTACTGAACCCGAGCGATTGCACTGCAGGCTACGTGTTACTGAACCCGAGCGATAGATCGATGGCTGTTAACTGAACCCGATCGAGCGATTCCTTCGCTACTGCTGCTAACTGAAGCCGATCGATGCTGCCTCAGGATGAACACTGAGTGTTGCTGGGGGGTTTTGGATGAACAGTTCCCGATGGGGGTGGATGAACTGGACCCCGTGGTGTTGCCTCTGGATGAACAGGACCCCGATCGATCGAGCCGGTTGGGGCTGGATGAACAGGATGACCCCGTGGAGGGCTGGATGAACAGTAGACGGTGGAGGGCTGGATGAACAGTAGCCCGCGGAGGGGTGGTTGAACAGGAGCCCGTGGAGAGGGCTGGTTGAATAGTAGCCAGTGGAGTAGCGCACGGTGGAGGCTGGATGAATAGGAGCCCGTGGATGAACAGTCGAAGGTGGAGGCTGGAGGACGTCGATGGTGGATGAACAGTAGCCCGTGGAGGCTGGAGGAGGTCGGCGGTGGAGATGAACAATATCCCGTGGAGTCCCGTTTTGCGGTACGTCACACCCCTCCCGATGAACAGGACCCCCGTTTCGACCGTAGCGCTCCAACACAAGTCCGTTTCCTCCGTTTTGCGGTACGCCACACCCCCTCCCGATCAACAGGACCCCGTTTTGACCGTAGGAGGTCCAACACAAGTCCGTTTCCTCCATTTTGCGGTATGCCAGACCCCTCCCGATGAACAGGATCCCGTTTCGAACGTGGTCGGTCGAACACAAGGCCGTTTTCTCCGTTGTGCGGTACGCCAGGCCTCGTTTCCATCGGTTGTTCCGTCCAAGCCGGTTGGCTCCCACACGTTCTGTTGCCTCCCGATGAACATGACGCATTCCGTTGGCTCCCCATGAACATGACGATGACACAGTTTCTCCGTTCCGACCCAGCCATGTACACGAGCCCTGGCCGTACGTACTCGTGAGTAGGCGTTCGAGACCCCGCCCGTATGTACGTACGTGGCCGTATTTACTTTCTTGCACCATGGCCGCTGTACGTATGTGTACATGCTACGTGCGCGCCTCTGCTACGACACGTGCGCACCTCTACATCGACCAGTATGTACGTACACGTTCGCGACCAGAATGACAACGCTACGTACGCTTCGACCAGGTGGGTCCCGACTGTCAGGCACTTCCTTGCGTGCGAAGATGTAGCTGGTGGGTCCCAGCAGTCAGGGGGCGAATCGTTTTTTTGCCCGGACGCACTTCCTTGCGTGCGAAGATGTAGCCGGTGGGTCCCAGCAGTCAGGGGGGAAACGTTTTTTTCATGAAATACGGTTGCCCGTCCGGTGGGTCCCTGCTGTCGGGTGGAGGAATCATTATTTTCTGCGTAATAAGGAGGCACTTCCTTGCTGCGGCCGTGGACCCAGCTGTCAGCCTCTCAACGTACAGAACTCTTCCGATGGAAGTCGGTCGTTGACCACATTGACCATGCCGCGCCGAGAGCACCAAGGCGGTGGACGACGGCGAGGCCTAGGAAGGGGACGACGCGGAGCCGGGGAAGACGCGACAGTGGATGCCCACGCGGAGAGGAGTACGAGGGTTCACTGGTTCGGCTGTAGTGTGAGGCTGCCGTCCCCGCAGAATAACAGGGGGTGTGGGTGAGTAGAGGGATGGCCTGGCCAGCGGTGGGAGTAGTAGGGGGCGGTGAGGCCTCTGCGGCATCACAGCCGGCCACGGGAGGCAGGAGCACGCGGCATGACCGACGCTGGTTTGGGCGGCTGGAGCAAGAAGACCAGAGGTTGAAAAAGCACTACGACCGTTGAATGAACATCGTACGGTAACTGGAGCTAGAATCGTTCATATTGACTAAGTTGACAAAGCCCTCCGTCCCCGTCAACTTGGTAGGCCGACAAGTCAGCCTCCCACTATGCTGGGTTCCAGCTGGCAGGGGGAGTATTCATTTTTTTGTGCGTAATAAGGAGGCACTTCCTTGCGTGCGAAGATAGCTGGTGGGTCCGACCTGTCAGCGGGGGGCACGTTTTTTTCGCGAAATACAGAGGCCCTTCCGGTGGGTCCCAGATGTCAGGTGGAGGAATCATTATATTGCGCGTAATAAGGAGGCATTTCCTTGTGTGTGGCCGTGGACCCAGCTGTCAGCCTCTCCACGTACAGTCCACGTCCGGTGCATGTTGTTCGTTGACCACGTTGACCAGGCCGCGCCGAGAGCACCATGGCGGTGGACGACGGCGAGGCCTAGGAAGGGAACGACATGGAGCCGGGGAAGACTCGGCAATGGTTGCCCACACAGTGGGGAGTACGAGGGTTTACTGGTCTGGCTGCCGTCGCCGGAAAATAACAGGAGGTGTGGGTGAGTAGAGGAATGGCCTGGCCAGCAATGAAGTAGGGTGGGGCGGTGCAGCCTGTGCGGCAGCACAGCCGGCCACGGGAGGCGGGAGCAGGCAGTCCCACCGGCGCTGGTTTGGGCGGCTGGAGCAAGAAGATCAGATATTGAAGACGCAGCATGGCCGTTGGACTAACATCCAACTGTCACTGCTGCTAGAATCGTTTGTGGACTAAGTTGACAAAGCCTTTCGTACAGGTCAACCTAGTAGACCCACAAGTCAGCCTCCAAATCTGTCCCAAACAACATACAGCCCAGAATTTCTAGCCAGATTCAAATTAATTTTAAAACTAAATATACCTTAATTTAAATTCAATGAAATTTTACCCGCACAAAAACAATGAAATTTAAAATATCAAAATCTGAAAGAAAAAAGTATTTTGGAACTAATTGCTTGTTTGCAAAAAACAAAATAGCTGGCTAGCCATTTTCAGAAAGGAAAAAACAAACTGGGCCGGTCACGTGCTAAACATATGAAATAAAAGCCTGGGCTAGACGGGCCACAGCTCCCGCACAACCTAGTTGATACCCTTCTCCGTCCCAAAAAACAAAATTACTGCGTGCGCTGCTGGGTCCCTACTGTCATCCTCACCATGTACAGTCATCTCCTTATTCCTCTCAGTTGTTGACCATGTTGACAACACCGAGGGCGGCGCCGCGGCGAGCGAACCAAGGCGGAGGACGATGGTGAGGCCACGGACGGGAACGAACAGGAGCCCGGGAAGATGCGTAGAGTTTTAGGGTGCGATGTGGCCACGATGCGTGCGCGGCAGCACAACCAGCCGTGGGAGGCGGGAGCAGGCGGTCCCGCCAGCGCTGGTTTGGCTTTGGCGGTCGAGGAAAAGAGACTGAAGAAACATGACAGACGTTGAATGTCAATCCAACGGTCAAGGTTTGCACAATCGTTTGTTGACTAAGCCGACACCAAGTAGCATACTTCTTTATATATAGGAAGAAAAGAAAAACTGGGCTCATTCGCGTGATAACATTCCCGAAACTGCAACCGTTCGATCTTGTGTCGCAATTAAAACTGCGAGGAAAATGCGTTCGTCTGCCGTCCTCCTCCCAGGGAACGTTCGCCACATAAGTGACTAGCACCCTTGGTTTTCAACCGAGAGGTCTTGGGTTCGAGTCCTAGGAACTCACAATTTTGTCCTCCTTCCTTCCTCGCAAAGAAGGGAAAGAAAATCAAAGACTTCAGAAGGCGTACAGAACAAGCTAGTGTACCAGTAAAGAGACGTTGCTGAGTTTTAGAAAAAAGATAGACGTGCTCCTATAGCTGGTTCGAATCCAAACCTAGACTATGACTATATATGGTGCTATGCTACTCTGCAAGTAATGAAACTGAAATATCCAACGTTTGCTTCTCCTCTTCTCTACTTACTCTGCCTAGCATTAGAAGCTCTGGCCGCAGCAACCATGTCCGCTGGCTGCTCGTCCACCTGCTCTTCAGAGGGCCACAACCAGATATGCGCCAAGTCGCCACACGTACCATCGCGTGTGGGTCTCATCACACCCCCGCCGGCACGCGCACCGCAGCCGGTTGCTCATCGCAACCCGCTGCCGTTGGTGTGGTGCCACTGCTGCAAATCACGCAGAGTCATCTGTCGCGTCTCAACCACAATCCTCAACCCTGGCCGAGTCTTCTACAAATGCCCGAATCATGGGGTAATAATATGTTTAAGTGTTGTTCTGATGCTTTCAGTTGCTGATTTTTTTAATAGTTTGGTTGATGATCTTCCAATTTGATTCGTGCAGAAAAGGGAAGATTGATGTGATTTATATTTCTAGGAAGTTGTTGATGTGGGGGAGTGAAACTAGGCTGATTATTTGGTTAGCCGAGGAATCCCAATACCAGCAGGTTGGGGTGTTGGACAAGTAACTGAAGGAACGGCAGAAGAGGAAGATGCAGAGCAGAAGGTTAAAGATGCAGTTCCTCTGATCATGGCCAAGAAACAACTGCTGAACGACCTTGACAGCAATGAGGAGATGAAAGATCTTGTGAAGATAATGGGCAAAATCGATGTGCTCTGTAGGATGATTGTCTCTTTATTTGCAGTGTATGTAGCACTCGTGATGTATTCAGTGGCTATGACATGAGCACTTTGCTGAAACTAGTAATGAATGAAACCTGTGTAGCAGGCTGGGCGTAGTGTTGTGAACATCTAATGATTTCTATTAACGGAAATCAGGGGGTATCCCCTTTTGCTCATAAATAAATAAATACCATAGGCCCTTTTGGTAATAAATAAATAAATTAGCAGAGGCCCCGTCGGGTCAGCTTTGTTCTCATTCGAAGACGTCGAGCAAATTGCAGTCCAACAGCAAACTATGTCATCAAATTTAAGTTTCACAGCCAAATATGAGTACAACTAAACAACAATGTCATCATGTTTTAGTCGTCATACAATCACCAAACACAAATCAGCATACATAACAAGTGATGTTCTCATAGGAAAATACTAAACAACATGTTCATCAGGTTTCAGTTGTCATAGCAAACACAATTTCACCTAGTAGATAAAAAAACGTCTTCTGACAGGCAAATACGACAAAAGCAATGTAATCATCATCCGCAGCAGCAGCGTCAACACCTTTGCCATGTGTATCAGTCTGAATCGTAACTCCCCATGGTGTCATCTTCTTCTTTGTCCTCAACGTCCTCGAACATTGGCTTCTTCTTGATCAACTCTTGTATGTCCACAGCACGACAGGCAATCTTTTCGCCAGCGTCATTAACGTGATGGTTCTCAAAGATATTAGGAACATCTGTGCTATCTTGTACATCAGGAGCAGTGTAAGCATAATCTTGTTGTGCACCTTCATTAAACGAATTCCTCTGCTCAAACCTTTGCAATACTCTCCAGTCATCGCTACGTGCAAATGTGTCTTCCAAGAAAAATATCTGTTTTGCTTGATTTGCCAAAATAAAAGGCTAGTTGGTCTGGTATGCCGCCTTGACATTGATGGATTTGAAATAATCATCAGCTCTGGGTTTTGCGATCCTAGAAAACAGGTTATACCAACGACAGCACAACAGAACCACACACCGATGATCCTCGAAACTGGAGATATACTGCAACTGAACAATGTCTGTTATGTTAGCATACATTTCAGTTGTCTCTTTGTCATACGTATCCGTGCTCATGATGGCACTGTTTTGTGTCTTCCTGCCTTCGTCTCGTGCAAGGGTGTTGTTGCGCACATCTCCAACAATGCAAGATTCATAATGTCTTACCCGAGTATCAGGACCCATTGCTAGTGAGTAAAGGGCATCATCAACTGCCTGCCCATCCTCCCACATCTTCTTAACCTATGGTTAGAAAATAGACAAGCTGATCATCTTATGTACTCAATATATTAAAAAAACTCACAGTACAATTCAAAAGCTTACATGGCTCTTTAACCATTTCGCAAATCCTGCCATAACCAGTTTGTCAATGTTTCTTGGATTTTGCGGCAGTAACTCCTTTTTGTAGATGCTGCACAACATAGTGATTGCATCAAACATCTAAATATATAAGAATGTGCTGCAAGTTTAGTAGATTATGATGTATAAGCTGCAGTACTTAGCACTTACTTGATATAAGGTAGTATCTCAGGACAGTTATTCAACACATACCAAACCATTTTGTCCAAATCTTTAGGTTTGTCCTCTTGTCGACTCTTCCCTGTAACTCGAACAGAATAATCGAAAACCTTGAGCCCGGGATTGTCTTCACCCACCTCTTTGCTAAGCTGATCAGCTGTTTCAATGTATTTTGTGCAGAATGTCAACGCTTCTGTAGCAATGTAGGCCTCTGCAATGGAACCCTCGGTTCTAGCTCTGTTCCTAACATAGCCCTTGAAAGTGCATAGCCGCCTTTCAATAGGGTACATCCAGCCATACTGTACTGGACCTCTAAGTAGTGCCTCATCAGGTAGATGAACAACCAAATGCACCATCACATCAAAGAAGGCTGGAGGATATATCTTCTCAAGGTCGCATAGGATAGTTGGTATCTTGTCTCTAAGATGCTCCAAAGCATCTATCCTGATATTTCTACTGCAGAGTTCCGTGAAGAATTGTCCCAACTCTGCAACTGCTCTGTATAAGTCAGGGTGGCCCAATCCTCTAAGGATAACAGGTAAAACCCTTTGAAGTAGGACATGGCAGTCATGAGTTTTCAACACTTGTACCTTGTTTCCATCTGCACTGACTCTCCTTTCAGGGTTGGAAGCAAATCCATGTGGGAATCTCACACGTGACAGGACCTCGCAGAATTCTTTTCTTTTACCTTGTCCAAGATGTACACAGCTGGTGCCATATCCCGTGGTTTACCTTCATCTTACACCTACAAATCCTGTCTGATACCCAGGTGTGTCAAATCAATCCTAGATTTTAAGGTATCTTTTGTCTTGCCTTCAATATTAAGAAGTGTGCCGATAATGCTGTCACATATATTTTTCTCGATGTGCATCACATCAAGATTATGCCGCAGATCCAAATCTTTTCAACACTCCAAGTCCCAGAAAGTGGACCTGCGGGTAAACAATAATCTCTCTTCTGCCTTGCCACGCTTCCTTTTCCCGCTACCATTACCAGGATGGTTTCCTGGTGTAATATGCCTGACCATCTCTAATTCCACTTGCAACTCATCGGCGGTGAGCCTCTTTGGTGCATCACGGTTTTCATGCTTTGCATTGAACACATGTCTTCGGTATTTTCTAGGATGCGGCTTGTCCTTGGCAAGGAAACGACAGTGTCCAATGTAACAGATCTTGCTAAGTATTGCGTATGACAGCGGATTCCTGTCACAACGAACACATGCATTGTAACCATGTGTCGTTCGCCCTGACATAGTGCCCAAAGCCGGATAATCATGGATGCACCAAATTATAACAGCACGCAGAAAGAAAGCAGCTGGTGGGCTGCTATACAGGTCTCGAGTAAGAACACCCCTCAATAGCTGTTGAAGTTCCTCCACAAGAGGCTCCATGAACAAATCAAAATCCTTTCCAGGACTTTTTGGACCTGGGATGAGCAAGCACTACAAGAAATATGTCAACTTGTGACCTTCTCTTAGTGACCCCAGCTGAATTGGTCGTAAATCCACGGCCATTTCGCTTGGAAGGGCTCAAACCCTGAAATTGCTTACACCAAATGGTCACAAAGCAGGCAAGAGTGGCCAATGACCTTATTTCTACCTGATTACGACCAATATAAATGGTCATGAGGTTGTGAACGTGGATGCATTGGTACTTATTGCTATGACTAGGCACCACCTCATCAGTTTTGCCTATGTGTCATGTCCATGTGTCAATTTTTGCCCTAGGTTGTGAAGCAACCTATATTTCTGTCATTCCCAAAATTCCCAAAAAAATTGGGCATTCTTTACTATCCAAATCATTGCCTCATGACAATATTCAACTTCATTTGCGTGGTAAATCTTCCTCGGCAAATTTCCAAAGTTTTTGTTCAACTCGAACTGTTGTGAAGGAAGTACTAGCTAGGCATATCGTAATGAGCTGAATTTTTTCCACATCTTCTATATTCCCAAATCATTGCTCTCCACAAAATTTGAGCCCCATCTAACAATACATGTGAGTGTGGGTTCAACATTCATCTTTCTGTCCAGTGTAGTATGTTGCAAAGCAAGTGACACCTAGGCTCCTCCATTTGAGCTGCAAATTTTCCAAGATAGTGTCCTTAGTAGATGATCATCCTCGGCCAAAACTCAGGCCCATTGGCCATGTGCATCTCCCGTACCACTAATCAAACACTTGGGTGCTAATTCATGTTTGAGCATTGTTCGGTCTCCTCATGAGATTCTTCTGTTGTTATTTTCTTCCAAGCATCTACCTGGGGAGTGCCAAACCTACTAGACATGCCTAGGCTTCCCAGAACGCATGGCAACGCCACGGTCACGCGGTGACCACGCGACGGGCATGCGAGTCTACGCGCTTTGGAGTTGGGGCCCTTGGCCACCCTGCAAACCTCAAAGTATCACCACCAAACCATGTATTTATGCTTAAATAGATACTTATGTACCTATAAATGATTTTTGGAAAAAATAAAGGGCAAACTATAAGGCAACCGCAGTTCAAATTTGACCCGCTTCCTGCTGAATCGGCGGAAATTTGTCTTTTTCACCAGAGGTGGATATTTTTTTTACACCCAACCATTTTGTCAATTGTGCATTAAACATGGCCTAGTATTTTATAAAATTGATTTGGTCCGTTTTTGCAACAATTATTTGGTAGTTCCTTCACACAAAAAACTCATTTTGGGCACTCGAAAAATGGAAAATGAATTTTCCGTGTAAAGAAAATCAAAACTCCCTTAGCCAACATTGTTTGCCATTCCAAGATGCACCCTTGTGCACAATATGATATCATTTGAACAAACTATGCCATGAATGTGGCCATAAGATTGATCATTTGGCTTGGAAGCCATGAATCTTCATGCATGATAGCTCATTTCTGTGAACACTTTTTTAAAATAATTGCCGTATTACAAGTTTATTATTTTTCCTGGAAACTTGGTCACATATATTGACACAATGCGAAGGTTTTCCAATTTTTTGATTTTTTTGAATTTTTTATGCCCGTTTCAAAATGCGGTCAAAACGGCAGGCTTGACCGTTCCTAGCTAGTGGTTGAATCTTGAAAAACTTTTGATGTTTCTATGATTAAATAGATACTTATGTACCTAAAAATGATTTTTGGAAAAAATAAAGAGCAAACTATGAGGCAGCTGCAGTTCAAATTTGACCCGCTTCCTCCTAAATCAGCGGAAATTTGTCTTTTTCACGAGAGGTGGATCAAAACTTTTGATACCCAACCATTTGGTCAATTGTGCATTAAATATGTCCTAGTATTTTAGAAAAATGATTTGGTACAATTTTGCAACAATTATTTGGGAGGTCCTTCACAAAAAAACCTCCTTTTGGGCACTCGAAAAATGGAAAATGGTTTTTTCGTCCAAAGAAAATGAAAACTTCCTTAGGAAACATTGTTTGCCATTCCAAGATTCACCCTTGTGCACAATATGAGATCATTTGAACAAACTATGCCATGAATGTGGCCATAAGATTGATCATTTGGCTTGAAAGCCATGAATCTTCATGCATGATAGCTCATTTCTGTGAACACTTTTTTAAAATAATTGCCGTATTACAAGTTTATTATTTTTCCTGGAAACTTGGTCACATATATTGACACAATGCGAAGGTTTTCCAATTTTTTGATTTTTTTTGAATTTTTTATGCCCATTTCAAAAACCGGTCAAAACGGTGGGCTTGACCGTTCCTAGCTAGTGGTTGAATCTTGGAAAACTTTTGATGTTTCTCTGATTAAATAGATACTTATGTACCTAGAAAGGATTTTTGGAAAAAATAAAGCAAAAACTATGAGGCAGGTGCAGTTCAAATTTGACCCGCTTCCAGCGGAATTGGCAGAAATTTGTCTTTTTCACGAGAGGTGCATCAAAACTCTTGACACCCAACCATTTGGTGAATTTTACATTAAATATGGCCTAATACTTTATAAAAATTATTTGGTCCAATTTCACAACAAATATATGATAGGTCCTTCACAAAAAAACTCATTTTGGGCACTCAAAAAATGATTAAAAATAGATTGAAAGATCAGAAATACATAAAATTGGTGCTCATCCACAAAATGTGGTCTAACTTGAGTGAAAATTTGTGTGATGCCCTTATGCAAAATAGTTGTGATAGTTACTTCACAAAATCCCTCTATTTTTAGTACTTAGAAACTATTTCAAATCACTGTTTTTTCGAACCAATCAAAACTCTTCCCACGGATCGATGACATGGCGCCCATCCATCCATCCATATATCCATCCCACATCCATCCATCCATCCATCTATCTACAGGAAAAAAAGAAAAAGAGATAACCCCCCCCCCCCCCCCCCGCCCGCAGCCCAAACTGTAGGGTAACGTGGCAGAAAACAAAAAAATTCTGACCTACGCACCAGCCCAGGACCACTATGGAGACTGCATACATACAAGATTTGATCTTTTTCGTTACCGACTCGTAGCGCAGCGGGAAGTAGAGTTGATGACGATTGGCGGTGCAGATCCCGCAGCTAGGATTTACAACCTCCCAACCACGAGGATGTATACCCTCATCCGCCATACGGACAGCCCTCCAGGAGGCGGTCGAACAGTCCCCCGGACGGTGTCACGGACAGCCCTTCGGGAGGACCTTCGAAACTCGAACGGTCACTCGGACAGCCCTCCGGGAGGACCCACAGAACTCGGACCGTCACTTGGACAGCCCTTCGGGAGGCACTCTCGAACAGCCCCTCAGGGCACTAAGATCGAAACTACGACCTCTCTACAGAGTTGCACACATACGGTGTCAGCCATCCGGCAGGGCTTCGCCGTCCAGAACTAGTTCCTGCCGGAACCCAGACAACCTTTCGGCTCTACGAAACTATTTCGCTGGGAGGGAGAGAAGAAGCCAGATCATTGCAATGGCATGTATGTGAGAAGGGATGATCCTTTAGGCAGCCCCCTCCACCCCTATTTATAGGCCAAGCCCAAGGGTGGCTTCTCCAAGAAGCCAAGGGGGGAAATACCAAAAAGGCCCTCAAGGTGGCTTCTCCAAGAAGCCAAGCAAAAAGCACTTTCACTATTCATGACGACATTTTTCAGCGTCCGTTCGAATTGAAAATATTTATGTGGGCTCAGAACATTTCCAGTACCCACTAAAATAATTTTCAACGCATTCCGAAACAATTTCGGTTTAGTAATTTTCATCTGCGAAAAGCAAACAAGAATGCGTTTTCTCTATTCATGAAGACAATTTTTCGCGTCCACTAAATCCGAAAATATTTCTGTGGGTCTTAGAATAATTCCAGTACCCACTAAAATGATTTTGGATTCGTTCTGAAACAATTTCAGATTAGTGAATTTCATCTGCGAAAAACAGCCAAAGCGGTACCGGCAGCTCCGAAACATTTTCGGTGTTTATTTCTGAAAATTCCAAAAAGTTTCCAGAATGATTCTGGCACCCTCCAAGAATTATCAGGCATGTGCCGAAACCATTTTGACTTAATGGCATACCCTGAAACAACTTTTTCGGTTTCACCGAAACTCATCCGGTGACCTCTCTCTGTGGTACGATTCCGCTGTCCGAAACTTTTTCGGTGATTTTCTCTCAGACTCCCTGTCTAGTATTCAGCAGATAGATGACCCTTAAGCGTGTGACCCTATAGGTTCGGTGAAGTATAGACATGACCTGGAACCCCTTCCGATCAATGATCAACATCGGAGCCGTGGACACCCGTATTGACCCCTATACCCACACGAATGAATATTCGAGTGAACCTCCAGTTGAGGTGAGTTATTCCTGTTGGTTCACGATATATCACAAACACCTGAGGTGAGATTTATTGCATCCCCGTGGGCCAACACTTTGTCCACTATGCAAGTTACCTCGTTACCGGTTTTGTTCTCTTTTCTCGTTTCGTGTTCCGGCATCCCCGTGATCAAATCACAAAGTGTCTGGCCAGACGATGATGGACACCGTAACACCGAGTGGGCCCGAGTATATCTCTCCATCGTCGGAGGAGCAAATCCCAATCTTGAGCTATCAAGTTACTTAACATACTTTCCCATGAACCCGTAAGCCGCCGTAATAGCCATCCAGTTACGGATGACGTTTAACAAACCCCAAAGTTCATGAAGCAAGCATGAAGAAACTCGATACTCTCATGGTCTAAGGAATTATGCAAACATTAACTATCTCTGTGTTATAAACCATTAACTTGTGACGAATGTATCTCATAGCATAACATCAATTCGGGTCGATTCAACATAAATGTCCTTCCTGACATTGTGCCCTCAAAGTTGCTTGGCATAGACATGCCCATGATTGGGAAAGCATAATCATCATGCAACACTTGAGCTAGTCTTAGAGGCACGACTAGGAATACATTTTACCGTTTATTATTCCACATGTGCATATGGGTTCTCCCCAGAGCCTTTATGGATATACGGGCTCGGGAACCACAACAGTTATAGCATGGAACATAAACATAATTATGAACAGGGAGATAATCAATAACATTTATTATTGCCTCTAGGGCATATCTCCTACAGACTCCCACTTGCACTAGAGACAATAATCTAGCTTATGCTAATGCACTTCACACCTGTGGCACACCGGTGTAAATATGCTTCGCTTGTGGTATAGCCTGATGTCCAACGGATCTGACGACTTCAGTTCCGTGTGTATCTTTGCATGTCCTCGCGTTTTCACAAAATTCATATTTTGTGTGGACTTGGCTTTGTATGTATGTGAATCACAGGTCGAACCTGGATTCCTCAGACTGAGTTATGGAGCAACTACCTGTCGTAGTGTCCCATTGTCAAAAGCCATCTTGGAACTATACTAAGTTCATGAATGAACTATATGATTCAGCATCTTCTTTGTCGCTTCTAAAGCGTCAACATACTTAGCCCTTGTTATAGAATTCACCACAGTAACTAGTTTGAACAAATTCCAACTAACTGTGCCACCACATTGTGTGTTACACAAAACCCTTAATTTAAATCGAAAATCGCATGGAGAAAAGATGAAGACTGTATCGATGTAACATTTTACAACGAACTCTTCATGATCTCTGCTTGCGAGAAAACTATGTCATCAGTACTTACTCTAGTACTCTGTGACATCTTTCACTGTTGTCCCATGATCAGTAATTTGATCACTTTGGTATCCATACCCGCAACACCTTGGGAGTATCGGACATATATGGTTGTTTTACATACCATGGAATACATGATTAATCCAAACACAAAAGTGTGTGGAATCTGCATCATGTATTTTACTCATCAGTGTTTTGGGACACCGAGTCTTGCAAAAACTCTTTCCATGTGACTTTGGCAAGAATCACTCCTTGGCGTTTTAAATGCTAAAAGGTTTTAGCATCTTGTCAATATGTATTCATTGCTTAGCCCCATTAGGTAAATCTATCTCCATAGATCATCATGCCTAATATTGAGGCTATTTAGCCTAAGCACTTCATCAAAAAAACTATTTTCAAATGAAGTCCTAATTTGTGTCAAGAAATTTATTTCCAATTACCAATGTGCCAAGCACATAAGGTTTTTAGAAATATTATTACGCTCCCACTTACTTTCTGGAATTACAAGCATCTTCGTTACCCATTGATGAAGTCAAAACCCCTTTGACCATTTCATCAAAACACGAAGATTCCAACTCCATTTTGCTCTCTTCTGTCCATTGCTGGAACTCTGAAGTTTGCATCCCTACTAGCATCCTCTGGATCGACAAATTACTTTGGACTGTATCATATACAAGTCCTAGCTTTCATTTCCATCAGATGGAAATCCTTTTATCATCCATGTTTCATATCTCATGATTGAAATATGTATTAATTACTAGTTCAACCCGAACCGACTTTAAGCATCGCTACGATGAAAACAACCTCATCATAGTCAACTCTTGAACTTGTTATTTCAACAAGTCGAGCTTTATGGATAAAACATTTTTATCCGTATCAGTTTTAAGTTCCATAAATATTCGTTAGACTCTAAGTCTTCCGAAAGGTGTATCAAGGTTTTAATCTTGAATCACTTATATGGAAACTAACTCGGGTTGTATTGGCATCTAGCCAATTCTGGAGTCAGGTCCCATCAACGCTTCCTTGTGTATCATAGGTATAATGTTGTCTAACAACAATATCTCGTTTGCGCACCTGAGAGGTTTGTACGAGCCTTGCCTACGTGGTTCAGCTGCAAGTTCGACCGAAGTTCATACATTTTATTGTAGAGACTTCCGTATCAGTCGCAGTAGGAAACTCTGGAATTACTTCCAAGGTCTCTTTCCTTTGATCTGATGAAGATACTGTTTATCTCGTCGAGTTGCACTATTCTCCCACTCACCTTTTAGAAAGAACCATTCTCTTTAAAAGCATACCGTTCTTTGTGGCAAACCTATTTGCCTCGGTATAGTGAGGGAGGAATACCCAATGACTTGGGATAACCTACAAAGTAGCACTTGTCTGATTTGGAATAGGTTTGTAACCTTTTACACAAGCCCCATATTCCAAATGTTAAGAAAAGATACAACATGGTTGGGCGTACCATACCATGGCTTCATTTCAACAGACCCGATGTAGCGCTTTTCAGTGTAAAAGCCGCAGTCTCTAAAGCATCACTTTAAAAAGGATAATGGCAAATTTATTTATGTCATCTTTGACCTTACCATGTCATAAATGGTTAGATTACATCTCCACGGACTTTTCACTTGCAGTGGTGTTCCGGGAGGTGCAAGTTATGAAACCCCTTTCACAACTCATCAGACATTCGCTAAACATGTAACTCAAATATTCCTTTGTGCAACCAAATTGCAGAAACATAATTTTCTTGTTACAATAACTTCTACTTCATTTTTGAAAACCTTTCGAATGATTTCAAAAGATCCATACTTACGTCTCATCAAGTAAATATCCACTACTTGAGTCATTTCTGAAGATAAATAAATCCACCACTAACAACACTTATCGGACTACACACATCAAATGTATGATCACTAATAAGTTTGTTGTTCGTTCCTTATGGCCTGTGAACGGTATTTTAGTCACTTCACTTTTCGGAGGAAAGTTGCAAGTGTCAGATGATTCAAAATCAAAAAGACTTCAAAATCCATCATAATGGAATTTTCCATGCGGGTTTCTCCAATGTGACCAAATGTAGTGCCACACTTGTGTGGTATTCTTTTAGTCTTGCGACATTTAGCATCAGTGTTATGGATGTATCATATTACCCTCAATATTCATAACATACGTCCCATCTTGGATGGAAGCATGGCCCTTCATGTTATTCATAATACTTAACAACAATTGTTGTTTTTATGAACAACTCTTTTGCAACAAACATTGTGCAATGGGCTAGAGTGTATGAAACTCTAAAATGAACTATGAAAGTAAACCCAGAGGTATTGTATTATTATCAATATTCATAACATACATCTCATTCATAATGAAAGTATGGCCCTTGTGTTATTCATAACATCGAACATAAAAGGTTCTCTTATGAACAACCTTCTTGCAAGATACCTTATGCAATGGGCTAGAGTTTGTAAAACTCTAAATGAACTATGAAAATAAATACACACGGCAATACACCGATGGAAGGTATAGTAACATTTACTATGTTCCCTGTGTATACCTTAACCTCATTTCTGGCTAGTCTTTTTAGGCCACAGTAGCTCTTACAGTGATTCGCAATTGAATGCAATCGAGCGGGTATCTTTGTGATTAACTCACAATACCCAAGAATTAGTGATTAACATGTTTAACCATAATTCCCAAGAACTATATCTTTGACCAACCTACTATACATCAAAAACTTGTATGACATTCATACATGAGCTGGATATTCCAGTCATCTTTCTTTCTGCCTTTATACTTCTAACAGTTTAACTTTTAGTATTTCTCCTACTCGCAAAAGAAGCACCCAACTTAAGAGTGGCGTTAGCCCCGGACTTCCTAGGCGTGTAAGTCATACTAACACCCTTTGACACTTCCTTTCTCTTTAAGTTGTTGTTTTATTCACCTTTCATTATATGACAGGCGTTCTTCTGGATCCCTTTCCCAACAGTCAAATGCATAGTAAACACTTTTACTAATACTTGCAAACAAACATTGCTTTGTTTGTATCTGAAAATAATTTTCAGTTCCATGAATATCATATAACTATCCAACTTTCGAAGTTTGGGTTTCATGGAAGCAAACATATTGCACTTGACTGAAACGGAATTATAGCTTTTGGATCGAAGGACGAGAGTCACATGATCCATAGCATTAGCGGGAGGATACGGAAAGCATGCGATAGGACAAAGTCCTTCTCGGCAGAGGACAATCCTCATATTACGTTACCAATCGTAAAGTTTTAACCAGATATTTAACAGTTATTCAATTTTAATAGGGAAGGTGGAAACGCGAGCCATTATTCTACAACTATTTTGCAAGAAACACTTAGACAGTGTTCATAATTAATTGCACTGAGAATTAAACATGTTAATTCAACAGTGCGCTCCCACTCAAATCAATATCTCTCAAAATTGATTGTGAGTGATACAAGACCCACATTTCAATTGTTCGCCATTGGTGTAACACCACTGATGATGAAAAATCTCAACCGGTAGGCCAACTTGCCAATCACATCTCTATGTGACTCTTGTTCATCTCTCGATGCGTGTGTTCCGAGCTCATGACGGTCATGCCTGAACGTCAAGACAACCAAGTGATCTCACTGCGAGGTCTCAACTCACCCGCCTCACACTTCTCTAATCGTTCGTACCCGTGTGACACGGCGCACCCCGAAAAGATAGGTGCCGTGACGGTGCTACACTTGGGAGAACACTAACTACTTGGTATTTTTGTGAGAGATCACCCTAATAAAAAGCGACTACCGCGCAATCAAGAAGGGTGCAACATAAGGGATAAACATCTCAGGCAATTCATAATAGCATGATATGGTATAGCCCTTTCTGACGGAGAAGTATTTCATTTCTTCGTCTTCGGCATTCGTGTTGGTGTTCACCTTCGCGAAGATTGCCACCACCTTGTCGATGCACCAGATAATATTGCTATCTCCATAGCGTATAAAATTAATGCATTACTTCAGGTTGACACGCAGGTCATTAAAGTGCAATCATATGGCTCCAGCCATCATGCCGAACCATGACACGCAGGTCATGTTAAGCAAATTACATCATATAGTCATCTCATACATAATCGAATTAGTATGAGCACTGCTATACCACATCACATGCACATCCCGCAAAACCAAGTTAGACACCTCTAATCGGTTTATGCAAAATTTTATTTTATGTGGCTTCTAAGGTTTTGACTTAAACCGCAGCTACCAACGTTTTATCATCAAGTATGATTATTCAAGTTGCTAGATTAACATCTCGGGGTGTATGAAACACGAGATAATTAAATCTCGAGCCCCATACTAAACTTCGTCATACGCATGACCCCCGTGCAGATAATATCTGCAATGCCCTTTCATCTGCGAATTTCATCTTTCTTTTGACTACGGCAGAACCCAAAGAACTGATAGCACTTCCATGATCAATCAAGACCACGGATTGCCAGAACTTTGTCAAATTCCACCATGCTGTCTCGAGATTGAGCAAACGCAAATTCTAGGGAAGCAACAAGAACGTCGGGTAACAGATTTCATCTGTCACCCGCATAAATAATTTTCAGCAATAGATCTCATCTACTACCTAATTATATTATGCAATACCCATACATCTCCATGTATTCTAGATCGAAACCTGCATCTACGCATAGCACGGCTCTTGATGCCACTGTAGGGTAACGTAGCAGAAAACAAAAAAAATTCTGACCTACGCACCAGCCCAGGACCACTATGGAGACTGCATAGAAGGTTTGATCTTTTTCGTTACCGACTCGTAGCGCAGTGGGAAGTAGAGTCGATGATGATCGGCGGTGCAGATCCCCGCAGCTAGGATTTACAACCTCCCAACCGCGAGGATGTATACCCTCATCCGCCATACGGACAGCCCTGTGGGAGGCGGTCGAACAGTCCCCCGGACGGTGTCACGGACAGCCCTTCGGGAGGACCTTCGAAACTCGAACGGTCACTCGGACAGCCCTCCAGGAGGACCCACAGAACTCGGATCGTCACTTGGACAGCCCTTCGGGAGGCACTCTCGAACAGCCCCTCAGGGCACTAAGATCGAAACTACGACCTCTCTACAGAGTTGCACACATACGATGTCAGCTATCCGGCAGGGCTTCGCCGTCCAGAACTATTTCCTGCCGGAACCCAGACAGCCTTTCGGCTCTACGAACCTATTTCGCTGGGAGGGAGAGAAGAAGCCAGATCATTGCAATGGCATGTATGTGAGAAGGGATGATCCTTTAGGGAGCCCCCTCCACCCCTATTTATAGGCCAAGCCCAAGGGTGGCTTCTCCAAGAAGCCAAGGGGGGAAATACCAAAAAGGCTCTCAAGGTGGCTTCTCCAAGAAGCCAAGCAAAAAGCACTTTCACTATTCATGACGACATTTTTGAGCGTCCGTTTGAATTGAAAATATTTATGTGGGCTCAGAACATTTCCAGTACCCACTAAAATAATTTTCAACGCGTTCCGAAACAATTTCGGTTTAGTAATTTTCATCTGCGAAAAGCAAACAAGAATGCGTTTTCACTATTCATGAAGACAATTTTTCGCGTCCACTAAATCCGAAAATATTTCTGTGGGTCTTAGAATAATTCCAGTACCCACTAAAATGATTTTGGATTCGTTCTGAAACAATTTCAGATTAGTGAATTTCATGTGCGAAAAACAGCCAAAGCGGTACCGGCAGCTCCGAAACATTTTCGGTGTTTATTTCTGAAAATTCCAAAAAGTTTCGAGAATGATTCTGGCACCCTCCAAGAATTATCAGGCATGTGCCAAAACCATTTTGACTTAATGGCATACCCCGAAACAACTTTTTCGGTTTCACCGAAACTCATCCGATGACCTCTCTCTGCGGTACGATTCCGCTGTCCGAAACTTTTTTGGTGATTTTCTCTCAGACTCCTTGTCTAGTATTCAGCAGATAGATGACCCTTAAGCGTGTGACCCTATAGGTTCGGTGAAGTATAGACATGACCTGGAACCCCTTCCGATCAATGATCAACATCGGAGCCGTGGACACCCGTATTGACCCCTATACCCACACGAATGAATATTCGAGTGAACCTCCAGTTGAGGTGAGCTATTCCTATTGCATCACGATATATCACAAGCACCTGAGGTGAGATTTATTGCATCCCCGTGGGCCAACACTTTGTCCACTATGCAAGTTACCTCGTTATCGGTTTTGTTCTCTTTTCTCGTTTCGTGTTCCGGCATCCCCGTGATCAAATCACAAAGTGTCTGGCCAGACGATGATGGACACCGTAACACCGAGTGGGCCCGAGTATATCTCTCCATCGTCGGAGGAGCAAATCCCAATCTCGAGCTATCAAATTACTTAACATACTTTCCCATGAACCCGTAAGCCGCCGTAATAGCCATCCAGTTACGGATGACGTTTAACAAACCCCAAAGTTCATGAAGCAAGCATGAAGAAACTCGATACTCTCATGGTCTAAGGAATTATGCAAACATTAACTATCTCTGTGTTATAAACCATTAACTTGTGACGAATGTATCTCATAGCATAACATCAATTCGGGTCGATTCAACACAAATGTCCTTCCTGACATTGTGCCCTCAAAGTTGCTTGGCATAGACATGCCCATGATTGGGAAAACATAATCATCATGCAACACTTGAGCTAGTCTTAGAGGCACGACTAGGAATACATTTTACCGTTTATTATTCCACACGTGCATATGGGTTCTCCCCAGAGCCTTTATGGATATACGGGCTCGGGAACCACAGCAGTTATAGCATGGAACATAAACATAATTATGAATAGGGAGATAATCAATAACATTTATTATTGCCTCTAGGGCATATCTCCTACACAAACCCTAGATCAGATCCATCCATCCCCCTGCTCCCAATCTCCCCGCCGACGCCGCCACCTCCTCCCCGTACACGCCCCCTCCTGATCCAGTCCTCTCCCACCCACCCCTGACCTCGCCGTCCTCCCTCCCCTCCCCGCATCAGCCGGCAACCTCTACGCCCGAGGAGATCGAGCGAGCGCCCGAGCGTGCCCGTCCTCGCAGCCTCCTCCCACAATTCCCCGCACCCGAGCCCCATGAGAGGAGCTCCTCCTGTGGTTTTGCACGCCGCCGCCGGCGACCTCCAACCACAGCTTGCCGGAGCCAGCAGATGAGTGCCACCCTTCTTCCCGTGCTCTCTTTCTTCCTCCTTTTTCTCTCTCACACATCTCAATTTCTCTCTTTGTCTCAAATAGTGCACTCTGTCGCCATGGACGCTCGCGTCCCCGACCTTCAGCGTGCCGCCCCAATGCCAAGTCCCTCCTCGCCGTTCCTGCGCCGCCGAGCCGAAGCCTCGCCCAAGTCCAAGAGCTGCCGCCGTTTGCCTCCTCGCCATGGCCTCCCCTGCTTCGTCTGCTTCGCGGACAGAGCTCCGTCTCCGTCAACGTGTCCTCCCGCCGTCTCTGTTCGCTGTCGGGCTCAATCGACTCCAGCAGTACCCCCACGGTGACACTCCGCTCCTCCTAGCCCCCGTCTCCTGTGCGTTTTTTTCCTGTAGTCATCTTTCTGTTTGATTTTGAGCCATGGCCGCCAGGGACAACACTCAGGATATATATGCCTTTCTTATCATATAATATATTGTTTGTTTCCCCTGCTGAAATAGTGTGCCTGCCAGTATTATGTGATTTCTATCCTGCAATGCTATGGCGGTACTGCAATTGTTGTTGCTGTATTCTGATTACTTGTATTATTATGTATCTGTTTGTGGCCTTTGTATGTGCTATCTTCTGCTTGTAAAAATGTCTGCAGATGTGTTGTAAAACAGCACAGATAGTAATTGATCACCTAGAGTCGTTGCTCTAGTGATGCTGCAGCTGTATGCTTGTAAACTTATGTTGTCTGAGTACTGAATAGCTTAGATTGGTAATGTCATCATCATGTGCTGGCTTAGTTCCATTGTGTGTTGCTTCATCCTGGCGGTTGTCGTGCTCCTAGTGTCCTTGTAAGACAAGTTTACATATCCGTTGTAAGAAATGTTATTACATATACCTATTGAGCTTGCGCGTTGTTTGTTATACACCAAAATTGCTTTACATATCCATTCTGGATGGTCGTCACATAGGACTGCATGAGCTCTATTGAACTTGATTTCTACTTGTACAAGTTATGCCACATCGGAAGATTGCCTTTTGCATTTACGCTTGCTATAAGTGTACTCATGATATGTCAGACAAGTTTTGACTCTTTCATGCTAGATCTATGACAATGTTATATTAATCAATTAGCTCGTGGGAATTGACTATATTGGTATTATAAGTGTTGCATGTGTAATTAATAAAAATGGCAGAAATAACACCTGCTTGGAATCTCCCGGTCCTGGCGCGTGTGATCTGATTGGGTTGCATTGGTGTGTGGTTGCAGGACAAGGTGGTGAACCTGCTGTTCGAGAAGAGGCCGAAGCAGTTCGGCATCGATGGCGCCCTGCTGACAAAGAAGGACCTCCACCGGTTCGTCAAGTGGGCCAAGGTCATGCGCATCCAGCGCCAGCGCCGCATCCTCAAATAGCGCCTCAAGGTGCCCTCGGCGCTCCATGAGTTCACCCGCACCCTCGACAAGAACCTCGGTATATACGAAACTTTCCTGTTCATTCGTCGCTGGACTCGGAATCCACAATGCCCGAGGTCGTTTAGTTGCTGTGATGTATTATTTTGACTTGTGGGTATGCAATAGCTAAGTGAGCGAGTATTAACTTGGCCAAGATAATGAAAAGAGTTGATGGATGTGTTTTAAGATTCCTGTTGGTAGATACATTGGGAGCCTCCTCTTGTGTGATAAGGGCAATGCATGTTGTTGTCCTACATACCTACTACTATATTTATTTTACTGAATATATTGACATGCCATGACATTATGAAGTAATAGACTGGTTAGCAGAAGCTTTCACTTCTAAGGATGCCAGTAGGAAGAATCATTGTAGTTAAGTGACTGTGTGGCTGCTGTGGCCTTGCTATGTTTGTACCTGAAGTCACACCTCTATAATTGCTTTTTATTTTATGTTGGAACGTGTCTAGTTATGGCACGGTGAGCTCTCTCTTTCCTGGATTTTGAATTACTTAGTTATGTGATCTACTCATGTTCGTGCTAATTGACCAATACATGCTTTTCTGTAACTTTAGATATTTTCAAGAATAGTTTGCTTGGTCCTTCATATCTAAAGCTTGCATGTATTGTAGAAGCTCTACTTTATGCTAATACCTGCTTGTGTAACATTTTGCATGGCATACTTCTAAATGGACAAGTACATGCGACGTCCAGTGTCAACGATGTGCGGACCATATGTTCAACTGCAGCCCCATCCATTGCATCGACACAAACGTATGTACTCGTCTTGCTGAACAGATATGGGCCTAATGCTTGATGTCCTTATGCCTGATGCATGTATCATGTGACACACACATTAGTAAACCTGAATTAACTTTGACATAGTTTCTCTGTTACAGTAGATGGCAAGATGAATAGCTAGTGTCTGTTTAATTCAATCATGCACCTGGTAGTTTAATAGGAACTATTGATTGAATACGAATGTTATTCCTTATACTCAAATGGAACTTCGATCTGCTGTAACTTTAAATGATGGTTTTTAAACCTTGTCATGTATGTGAAACATTCCATGCTCGTTTGCTGCTAAGTTTGTCATATGTGCTAGTTCAATTCCCAATTTTGATGAATAGCCATATTCTAGATAAGTAGAATGATCTAGTTAAAAATAATAATAAGTAGAATGATAATATACTGGTGTATCTTTAGTTTTTATTTTAAAAGTACTATGTAATGTTTCTTCTATCAGTGACATACCTTTTCTTCTCTTTTGAATGCTCAGATCTTTTGCATCAGCCTGTCATTGCTAAGGGAGAAGCGGGACTTGGAGAAGGAATCTTTCCATTAAGCAGATTACATGTTTGGTTGCTGTGAAGTACCAGATAGGCTAGTTCTATTTTTTTCATGATCCTGGAGTATTTCAGCAGCGCCATGCAAATGCAGTAGCGTTAGGTTTCTGATTCACCTTGTGTAAAAACTTAGTTAGCCCGCAGTCAGTCAGTAGTAGCTCAGCCAGCCAGCCAGCCTCAAATAGTATTACTGGAATGAATGGTTGTAATATAATAACATTGCACGCTGCTTTGAAAATGTATCAGAACTGGGCTGGGCCCAAGATAGCTTGTGGTGTGATGTGTTGTAATGTCAATGGCATAATAATTTTTTTTGGATTGGATCAATTTTTTCGGAACTGGGCTAGGCCCAAGTTATATTGGACAATTATTTTTGAGGGAAAAACATGAGAGGCCCAGCAAAGAAATGGCCCAGAAAAAATATATGATCAAAAAGAAAACCTGCTGTTAAAAGGGCCATGCAAAGAAATCAAAGGCTGAATTGTTGGGCCAGACCCATGTAGCTAATAAAAGCACAGGAAAAAAATACATTAAAAAGGCCGAATTGTTGGGCTAGGCCCATGTAGAAAACCGAATTGGACCGGGCTGATTCTTGTGCCACATCAACTTGCCACGCTGGATGCCTACGTGGTCTGGGGATGCTGCTAGTGACCAAAATTTTGGTCGAAGAACCAACGACCTTTTACAGAAGGTCATTAATTTTAGTTTACGACCACCAGCTTTTGACCTTCTGTTTTTGGTCAAAAAAGGTCGCAAATGAAAAACAATGACCTTTGAGCGGCCAATAGTGAGGGTCACAAGTTGACATATTTCTTGTAGTGAAGGACATCATGTAGTTTGATTCTTTGGTGCAGAAATTTGGAGGCATGTTGTAAGTGTAGGATCGAAAGTATGTCTAGAGGGGAGGGGGGGTGATTAGACTACTTGACCAAATAAAAATCTAGCCTTTTCCCAATTTTAGTTCTTGGCAGATTTTAGCAACTTAGCACAAGTCAAGCAATCAACCTACACATGCAATTCTAAGAGTATAGCAGCGGAATGTAAAACAATTGCATATGAAGGTAAAGGGAGGAGTTTGAGGGAGCAAACGCAATGTTGACACGGAGATTTTTTATCCGTGGTTCCGATAGGTGGTGCTATCGTACATCCACGTTGATGGAGACTTCAACCCACGAAGGGTAATGGTTGCGCGAGTCCACGGAGGGCTCCACCCACGAAGGGTCCACGAAGAAGCAACCTTGTCTATCCCACCATGGCCGTCGCCCACGAAGGACTTGCCTCACTAGGGTAGATCTTCACGAAGTAGGCGATCTCCTTGCCCTTACAAACTCCTTGGTTCAACTCCACAATCTTGACGGAGGCTCCCAAGTGACACCTAGCCAATCTAGGAGACACCACTCTCCCAGAAGTAACAAATGGTGTGTTGATGATGAACTCCTTGCTCTTGTGCTTCAAATGATAGTCTCCCCAACACTCAACACTCTCTCACAGGATTTGGATTTGGTGGAAAGAAGATTTGAGTGGAAAGCAACTTGGGGAAGGCTAGAGATCAAGATTTATGTGGTTGGAATGGGATATCTTGACCTTAACACAAGTGTAGGTGGTTCTCTGTTAGAAAATATATGTTGGAAGTGTAGGCATGTTCTGATGGCTCTCTCCACGAATGAAGAGTGGGTGGAGGGGTATATATAGCCTCCACACAAAATCTAACTGTTACACACAGATCACCAAACTCGGTGGGACCGATTCGAAGAACTCGGTCAGACCGATTTGGTTCATAATGTGACCATTAGGCATTTCGGTGGGACCGACATGTCAACTCGGTGGGACCGATTTCATTAGGGTTAGGGCATAACGTAATCTCGGTGAGACCGATTACACAAACTCGGTGAGACCGATTTTGGTAATAGACTAACAAAGAGTTGGTCAGGCAAACTCGGTGGGACCGATTCGCTCATCTCGGTTAGACCGAAACGGTACGGAAAGGAAACAGAGTGTTTGCATTGCAATCTCGGTGGGACCGATTGCTCATCTCGGTTTGACCGAAACGTTACGAAGGGAAACAGAGTGATTAGAATCCCATCTTGGTGAGACCGAGATCCCTATCAGTGATACCGTAAAGACTAGGGTTTCTGGCAGTGGCTATGTCAACTGAACTCGGTGGCGCCGGATATGAAATTTCGGTGGGGCCGAGTTGGACTTTTTGGTTTGGGACATATGTGGATATGAGAAAGTAGTGGAGGGCTTTTGGAGCATATCACTAAGCATTTTGAGCAAGAACCTCATTAAGCAACACCTCATCCCTTCTTAATAGTATTGGCTTTTCCTATTGACTCAATGTGATCTTGGATCACTAAAATAGAAAGTGTAGAGTCTTGTGCTTTGAGCTTGAGCCAATCCTTTGTCCTTAGCATTTTGAGGTGTCCACTTTTCTCATCCATGCCATGCCAATCATCGAGCTTTCCTGAAATATTTATCTTGAAATAGCATTAGCTCAGTGAGCTATATGTTGTTAGGAATTACCAAAACCACCCAGGGATAGTTGCACTTTCAATCTCCCCCTTTTTGGTAATTGATGACAACATATAGATCAAAGCTTCGACAAATGATAATAAGATTGAAAAACATCGTCGCTTTGAGAAGTATGTGATAAGCAAGAGCTCCCCCTAAATTTGTGCATTATTTAAAATTTGCTTTTGAATGCAAATGCACAATCGATTAGGATCATGGGTTACTCTTCCATGTCACATATATCTTGGTGGAGGTCTCAAAATGATAGAAGTTAAAAGCATGCACTCATCACCAAGCAAGTGAATGATCATATAAGGATATAAGAGATAATATCATCCAACAAGCATTAAGGTAGCATATGATCAAACACATGATCAAACAAGTATCTCACAAGCACATAAATTACATCACACAAGCACACAAATAAAGTTTCAAACCAAATAAGTGCAAAGAGAGATAAAAGAAGCAACTCCCTCTCTCTCGAAGACTATGATCTATACATTTTTCTCCCCCTTTGGCAACAAGTGACCAAAAAGTTCAAAAATGTATAGTGCTAAACGTCTCTCAGGCTTGGTCTTCATGAGGTGGTGCCGAGAGAACTCCAAGAACAAAGCTTTAGATGATGTAGCTGGAGCTGTTGGAGTGGCTGCTGGAGGTGGCACTGGAGCTGTGGCTGCTGGTGCTGATGTTGTAGCTCGAGTATCTATCACGGGCACTGCAGTAGATCTTTGACCTCTGGGCACTCTAGCAAAAGCATCTGTGGTAGACTTGCCCTTCTTCTCCTCTGCTTCGTCCTGGAGCTGCTCAACTACAGTTTGGATCTCAGTGACCTTCAGATCAAGATCATAGAACTTTGTCTCCATGATCCTCTCCAAGCTCCCCTGGTTCTGAGTCAGGGTGGCCAAGCCCTTCTCAATTCTCAGTGTGGACTAGATCAGATAAGCAAGTTGATCTTGCTTGCTCTTCAGAAACACTTGAGATGCCTCTTTTGTGCTTGGCATATTGGAAGCTTTCTCAGCTTTAGCTTTCTCTCTCTTCTCATGTGCTTGCACTGATGTGGGGTCTTCCTCATTCATCACCACAATGTTGTTTTCAAATTGAGGGAATATGGCCAGGTGTTCCTTATCCAATAGATAAGTCCCGGTGCCCATTTTAGAATTGATGAGCTCCTGAATTTGTGGGGCATACCCACAGCTTCTCTTCTGGTCAGCAGCAGTCCTCTTGATTGTGTCAACAATCAAACTCATGACCTTGAACTTCTATGGGACATCAAATATATGCAGCAAGTTTATAGCATGTCCTGTGATCATCTTGTGATCACCTGACTTGGGTAGCAGTGTGTGCCTTAGAATCCAGTTTATGGTAGACAGACCAGACAACAAGAAGTGGACAGATCCAAACTTATGAGTCTCCAAAGCATCATCTGGGATCTCTCTATACATGTGTGCCATGGTGTTGTGGTCTTTATTCTTCTCAGCATAAACATCTAAGTCATCCTCATGTTCCTCAGGGGCATTGATAAGCTTGGCCCACTCCTCAACTGTAGACTGGTATCTAGTACCCTTAGACATCCATACTATCCTTCCATCTGGATAGAAGTGGGCAGTGGAGTAAAACTACATGATCAACTCATCATTCCACTTAGTGAGCTTCTGGGCAACAAATGTGTCAACTCCACATGCCTTGAAGCTATCATACACACCAGGGAAGTGATCCTCATTTTCCTTGATGAACTTCTAGTCAACCCATCTCATGTTACACACTATGGGCTTCTTATCAAGCAGAATTGTCTCATAGAAGTCCTGTTGTTCCTTAGTGTGAAACCTATAGTCCACATCAGTTCTTCTCCTGATAGCATATGGATCAGACTGTCTCCATAGTCTCAATCCTGCATCCTTCCTGATTTTCATATTTTTCTGCAACCGGATGTGCATCGGTGTGATCAGGGATCTTGGGCTTCAGCTTCCTTAGAACTTGAGCTTCATCTTCTTCAGCAGCTTCAGTCACTGGGGCCTTGTTCTTCTCTGCAGCTGGAATGTTCCTGGTGCTTCTCTTGGGTTTCTGAGCTGGAGCAGCTGCCTTGGGAGCAGCTTTGGGCTTTGATGGAGCAGCCCCTGATATGATTGCATCTCCCATGAGCTTTTGAGATTTGGGTGCTGGTGCAGCATCCTCCTGTTCTTCTTCTTCTTCTTCTTCTTCTTCTTCTTCTTCTTCTTCTTCTTCTTCTTCTTCTTCAGAATCAATCCTGATTGAGGGCTTGCCAAGAACTTTGGCAGTAGTGGTTCTTGCCCTTTTCTTCTTCTTACCATCTCCTGCTGCTTCACCATCATCTGATTCAATGGTGAACTTCATGGTTTCACCTGTGGCAACTTTCCTTGGCTTTTACATGGGCTGTCTTCTTGCTGGCATCTTTGTTTTCATTCCTGGCTTAGTTGCAGCAGCTGTGCCATACTCCTTTTTTGGTACCTTTTTCTTTGAAGTGGCTTCATCTTCAACAACCATATAATCCTCATCTTCTGAATCAGAAGTTCTCTTATTTCTTGTCCTGGTAGAAGCCTTTGGCATGTTGCTGGGAGTGCTCCTGCTGCCATCATCATAGCTGCTAGAGGGATCTGAACCCTCACTCATCTGCACCTGTTGCTCAGACCTCTTCTGACTATCACTTTGATCAGACATCTCTGCAAATACTCTGACAGCAGACCCTGTGAATAGGTTATAGATGAGGTAGAGTAGATGAGCATCACAAAGTGCAGGAGTTTTGCAAAACAGATGACTTAAAAACTTAGTTTTAGTTCTCCACAGAAAGCATTTCGGAGCTACCGATTTGTAAACTCGATGATACCGAAGTAGCTTTTGGAACCTAAACTAGTGAACCCGGTCAGACCGAGTCACAGCTTGGTGGCACAGAGACTGCTAGGGTTTCATAGAGAATCGAACTCGGTCACACCGATTTGCAATTTTCGGTCAGACCGAAAACGCGTGTGCTTTGGCCTAAGCCAAATCGGTGAGACCGATTTCTACAACTCGGTCGGTCCGAGATGAATTTGGCGGAGACCTAACCCTAAATTTTCAAATCAAAACTAATCTACGGGACGATTTCGCTGGACAGGATGATTTCATTCGTGGCAAGAATCATGGCAAAGCAATGTGCTAAGAATCAGAGTTATGGATTAGCACAAAGATCAAATTCGTACCCTAGTTCAGCGGCGAACTTGCTACGGCGGCAACGGCAGGGCAGATTGCCGTTGATGGCGGCGGAGACCAGTGGCGGGAGGTCGCTGGCGAAGAGAGGACGATCTGGAGACTCGAGGAGGCAGAGCAGGTTATGCGCGGGCGAAGAGGTTCGGAAATTTTTCCCAAATTTGGCCCGTCAGTATATATAACCTGACCCTGTCGGTGTGATCGAGTGGAACAACTCGGTGGCACCGATATGCAAAACTGCAAGCAGTTACTGCAACTCGGTGTGACTGAAAGGTTCTAATCGGTTGCACCGAGATTGAAAACCTAGATCAACTAAGTGATCTCGGTAGGACCGAAAGGAAAGAATCGGTCAGACCGAAATGCACAAAGAGGTTTTGGAAGTTTAAGTCTATGACGAATCAGGGACTCCGATTGCTCCTCACACAGAGTGGTTCGAATCTGACTTGATCAAACTTTGTGAAGTAGCATGAATAGAGTTTGAGGCGAGAAAAGCATAGATAGCTAGAGGGAGTTCTTAGGCATTCTTGTCCATCCATTTGGCAAAAGAGAAAGAGCCAAACAATCAAAACAACAAATGGATGTCCTCGAATGAGTAAAATATGCAACCAACATGCTCACACAATAAAATGGCAAATAAAATATGTGACAAAGCATGCAAAATCACTCTAGCATCTATCAAGCAACTTGGCGATGACTATAGGTCATCTATATATGAGTATATTGACTTAGGAGTTAAATGAGAACATTTGATCATAGGTCATACTCATCGTTTAAGCACAAGTGGGGTTACCACTTTACATAAAGCATTGTTGTGTTCACACCATTGAAGTTGCTTTAGCTCAATTGATTAGAGTAAAGCTCCCCCTAGATGTGATATCCCCCCTAAGAGGGATGAACTAACCTTGGGTTTTGCCGATGATGACTTCATGCAGGTGTTGAAGATGTAGATGCTCAATGTTGATGTAGATCATTCGGAGCAATCCATTGGAGTGAGTTGCACTTTCAATACCTACACGGGTTAGTCCCACAAGGAACAAGCAAGGATATCCATAGACATAGAGTGATGTATACACAAGATGTTGTCCATGAAAGCATTAGGTTACCTTGTTCCTTGTCTTACCAACAAGTGGGTTTGTGACTTCTTGAACTAGTGCAAGATATGGAAGTTGTTTGCACTTGTCCTTGCCAAAATGATAAGAGGGACGTATGTTGGCGGAGTCACCCTCAAGAACTCTCTAGTTCTTCTTCTTCGGGGTCCACACCATCTTGATGGGAATCCTTGGAGTTGTAGTCGTACTTGATGAAGTAGAACTTGATGTAGTCTTGGGAATCCACTTGACCAAGGCCTTGGGTGCTTCCTCGAATGCATCAATCTCCTCTTGAAGCTTGTCCTTGCCTTTTTGCTTGTGGTCTTGTGGTGGAAGATCATCTTGAGCTTGTGTTCCTTTGAAGGAAGTAGGATCATACTTCTCTTGTTGAGGAACAAACTTCGTATTGGGGTATTGATCTTCTTCCCACTCAACTCCATTGGCATTGAACTTTCGTTCAAAACCAACACCTTGATTCTTCCGGTGTCTTCCTTGCTTGCGTACAATTTCCTCAAATTGCTTACTTCCGGCAAGGCTCTTGTAAACACCTTTCTCTAGAATTCCCTTCAATAAGCTATTTTCTTGCTCAAGTGTAACTTGGCTAAGAGAATCATTAGTGGAATCAAGAGAACTACTAGATGCAACAACATTGGATTTAGCATGATTGTTGTTACTACTAGATGAAGAATCTTTCTTGTTCTTGTTGTTAGATTTAACTTGTGGCATGTAAGTAGACAAGAGTAAATGCTTGGAAATGTAAGAAGAACTTTTCTTGCGAACATCATCATTGATTGCCTTTAAAAACTCATGCTCTTGCTCGAGGTTCAGCTTTTCAAAGCGTAGCTTATCATGAGTCTTTAAAAGTTCTCGATGATCTTCCAAGGTAGTTTCATGAGCTAACTTAAGAGTATTTAGTTCTTTAGTTAGACGCTCAGTCTCCTTCTTATCATCGTCATTCGTTTTATCTTGATTAGCATGATTAGTTGACGTTTCATCATAGTTTTCATCACTAGAGTTGTCAACAAGTAAATCATCATCACCTGGCAAATCATCTTCATCACTATTGAAATCAACATACTCGGGGTGTGTTACCTTTGGACCTTTGGCCATGAGGCATCTTCCAATTCCTTCATTTGGTGAGTCAAATATGTCGTAGGAGTTGGTTGACACAAGTGCTAGACCGGCAACACCTTCATCTTGAGTATATTCGGAGTCGGAGTGATAACTTCTTTCGGAGTGATGGTCAGAGTCGGAACCGGATACCCATTCACCAACATGAGCTTGATGTCTTATTTTTGTGTAGCTCCTTGATGACTTGTCCTTCCTTTCCGAATCCTTGCTTCTCCGAGAGGGTCTTCGTTCATAACGATCATCTCTACTCCTTCTTTCTCTTGGTGGTGATTCTTCTCTTCTACTTCTTCTTTTGGGAGAATCTTTTCTTATTTTGTAGGGAGCCGTACACTCATTGGAGTAGTGTTCGGGTCTTCCACAATCGTAGCAATTACGCTCACGACTAGAGGATCTTTTGCCATTGTAGGACCTTGACTTGGAACTTCTTTCCTTGCTTCTACTCTTGTAGAACTTGTTGAAGTTCTTCACCATTAGAATCAATTCTCCAATGAAGGTTTGCTTCTCACTTGATGATGTGGGAGCTTCACATGAGGCTTTGTAAGCACCACTTGACTTGTTGTGGAGCTCTTCCTTATCCTTGAGTGACATCTCATGAGCAACAATTCTTCCAATGACTTCCGTTGGCTTGAGATCTTTGTAGTTGGGCATCATTTGGATCAATGTGCACACGGTATCATATTTTCCATCCAAGGCTCTTAGGATCTTCTTGATGATGAATCTATCGGTCATCTCTTCACTTCCTAAGCCGGCAATCTCATTTGTGATGAGAGCAAGCCTAGAGTACATTTCAGCGACACCTTCACCATCCTTCATTTTGAACTTGTCAAGTTGACTTTGAAGCACATCCAATTTGGATTCCTTGATGGAGTCGGTACCTTCGTGCATATCAATCAAGTATCCCAAATTTCCTTTGCATTCTCGAGACGGGTGATTTTGTTCAATTCTTCGGTGCACAATCCGTTGAAGAGAAATCACAAGCTTGAGAATTGTATTGTAGCATCTTCAACTCTTCTGTGGTAGCTTCACGGTTTGGTTCTTTCCCATCAAAGAATTCACCTTGCAAGCCAATACACACAATAGCCCAAACAGCGGGGTTATGTCCAAAAATATGCATTTTCATCTTATGCTTCCAACTAGCAAAATTTGTACCATCAAAGTAAGGACCTCTACGGTGGTAATTTCCCTCGCTAGACGCCATACTCTCCTAGGTTGTGAAACCAAGGCTATGACCACCAAAAGCTATGGAAATCAAAGCAAATGGAGACCAAAGCTCTGATACCACTTGTAGGATCGAAAGTATGTCTAGAGGGGGGGTGATTAGACTTCTTGACCAAATAAAAATCTAGCCTTTTCCCAATTTTAGTTCTTGGCAGATTTTAGCAACTTAGCACAAGTCAAGCAATCAACCTACACATGCAATTTTAAGAGTATAGCAACGGAATGTAAAACAATTGCATATGAAGGTAAAGGGAGGAGTTTGAGGGAGCAAACACAATGTTGACATGGAGATTTTTTAATCCGTGGTTCCGGTAGGTGGTGCTATCGTACATCCACGTTGATGGAGACTTCAACCCACGAAGGGTAATGGTTGCGCGAGTCCACGGAGGGCTCCACCCACGAAGGCCGTCGCCCATGAAGGACTTGCCTCACTAGGGTAGATCTTCACGAAGTAGGCGATCTTCTTGCCCTTACAAACTCCTTGGTTCAACTCCACAATCTTGACGGAGGCTCCCAAGTGACACCTAGCCAATCTAGGAGACACCACTCTCCAAGAAGTAACAAATGGTGTGTTGATGATGAACTCCTTGCTCTTGTGCTTCAAATGATAGTCTCCCCAACACTCAACTCTCTCTCACAGGATTTGGATTTGGTGGAAAGAAGATTTGAGTGGAAAGCAACTTGGGGAAGGCTAGAGATCAAGATTTATGTGGTTGGAATGGGATATCTTGACCTCAACACAAGTGTAGGTGGTTCTCTCTTAGAAAATATATGTTGGAAGTGTAGGCATGTTCTGATGGCTCTCTCCACGAATGAAGAGTGGGTGGAGGGGTATATATAGCCTCCACACAAAATCTAACCGTTACACACAAATCACCAAACTCGGTGGGACCGATTCATAGAACTCGGTCAGACCGATTTGGTTCATAATGTGACCGTTAGGAATTTCAGTGGGACCGACATGTCAACTCAGTGGGATCGATTTCATTAGGGTTAGGGCATAACGTAATCTCGGTGAGACCGATTACACAAACTCGGTGAGACCGATTATGGTACTAGACTAACAGAGAGTTGTTCAGGCAAACTCGGTGGGACCGATTTGCTCATCTCGGTTAGACCGAAACGTTACGAAAAGGAAACATAGTGTTTGCATTGCAATCTCGGTGGGACCGATTGCTCATCTCGGTTTGACCGAAACGTTACAAAGGGAAACAGAGTGATTACAATCCCATCTCGGTGAGACCGAGATCCCTATCAGTGATACCGAAAAGACTAGGGTTTCTGGCAGTGGCTATGTCGACTGAACTCGGTGGCGCCGGATATGAAATTTCGGTGGGGCCGAGTTGGACTTTTTGGTTTGGGACATAGTGGATATGAGAAAGTAGTGGATGGTTTTTGGAGCATATCACTAAGCATTTTGAGCAAGAACCTCATTAAGCAACACCTCATCCCTTCTTAATAGTATTGGCTTTTCCTATTGACTCAATGTGATCTTGGATCACTAAAATAGAAAGTGTAGAGTCTTGTGCTTTGAGCTTGAGCCAATCCTTTCTCCTTAGCATTTTGAGGGGTCCACTTTTCTCATCCATGCCATGCCAATCATTGTGCTTTCCTGAAATATTTATCTTGAAATAGCATTAGCTCAATGAGCTATATGTTGTTAGGAATTACCAAAACCACCCAGGGATAGTTGCACTTTCAGTAAGGGATAACAAGCACTGGCCACATGCTATATGTGGCGCTCTGGTGGCCAAATGGGTTAAATCCATCTGATGCTAAGCCAAGTCTAATGTTTCTCAGGTCAGCAGCAAACTGTTTGTGCTTCTGATTGAAGCTTTTCCACTCACTACCATGTGATGGATGGCTCATTACATTCTGATGTCTGAACTTCTGGTTCCTAGAATGCCACAGTACATCCTCTCTTGTTTCAGCATCATGAAACAACCTCTGCAATCTTGGTGTAATTGGAAAATGTCTTAGAACATTATGAGGAATCCTCTTCACAGCATCGCCATCTTTTCATCTTGATGATTTGCATTTCGGGCATTCACTTAAGTTGGCATAATCCTTCCGGAACAGAACACAATTATTCTTACAAACATGGATCATATCATATTCAATTCCAACTACACAAAGGAAATTCTTCATTTTGCTGTAGGTGTGTGGCAGCTCAGACGCATCTGGGAAAGCTTTGCGGAAAGCAACCAACATCGCATCGAATGATTTGTTGGTCATCCGCTCAGATGTCTTCACCTAAAGAAAGGTGACCATAGCTGAGAATACTGACAGCTTATTTCCTGGGGTGACAGCAATGTTGCATTGTTCCAACATGCGGGCCCACTGTTTTTCTTCTGCAGGTGAAAGTTCACGGAATGCACGAGCATTTTGTAGCATTGTTTCAATGTTGGTCAAACTCACTGGCTCCGCGACCACCACCTCCTCCTCCTCTTCCACCTGAGCATCAGGCAGATCAAGATGGTGATCTTCTGCTTCCACGTAGTCAATAACATTGACGTTCACACCTTCACCATGATGAACCCACCTAGTATATGTGATCGACATCCATACAAGTGTAGATGATTTTGGACAGTTGACTGGGGTCTGGTAACTGAATTCATACAACTGCTACACGGGCAGAGCACATCTGATTTCGGACCACCGTACTAAGCTCTGATAAAGTTCATGAAGTTTTCAAACCCCTCGACATATGCAGCGAAGAATCTTCGAGCAGAAGTTATCCAAGTCCTGTCCATCTGTTAGACATACAAATTAGTTATTCTACTAGATATTACAGGAGAACATATATGCTTTTTTATGAAGTCCAAAAAAATACCTAGGTCGATGTCTAAAGCTATGGCAATATATTTGGACGAGCAAACAGATTTGAGTGCTAAATTATGGCAGGCTGTTTCAGCAGTCAATGAGGCCGAGCACACAGCCATCGAACTTTCGAAGGCCATCGCAGCAACAAAGATCGGGTATAAAATGGTGTAGAGCTATTTCACCTAACAGATTGGCTACTAGACCATGGCAATCTACGTCATAATAAATATATGGCAGGATATTTTAGCAACTAATCGGCCTTGGCATGCCATCTCAGCTAAGCAGATTGAGTGTAGAATAGGGCAAGGAAGCTTCTTAAGCAGAGCATATTGACTGTAAACTACTTCGGCAAACAGTGAGATTAACATCATCTATCAGCTAACAGTCAGCGCTACACCGACATGCACGGGGCCTCGGTCTAGAATGCGCGTACCGTGGGAGAAGCTGACCGCCGTGCGTCTCCACACGAACGTCGCCAGCGGTGGCGGCGCTGACCGCCGTGCGCCTCCACATGAACGTCGCCAGCGGTGGCGGCGCGGCTAGAGGACGTCAGTCCACGAGAGCGTACTGTGGGAGCGAGAGGATCGCCGTGCGTCCCCTCGACGAACCGTGGCACCGATGTATCGGCGCGGCGGGGAGGGCGGCTTTGGCGGAGAGAATGGAGGGGAGGGGGACGGGGGGAGGGGGTTTGGGGAATATTATTGGCTAGTTGGCCGAAGGGCGGTTGAATCTAGGATTTGGGGGGAATTTTTGGGTGGGGGGAGGGGGGAGGATTTTCTCGCGGTGGGCGGGGGGAGTTTGGCGCATGGTCGGTTTCTCCAAGCGCAGTCCCACGTGTCAGTGAAGAGGCAAGCCGAAGCGCGTTCCGTTTGCGTGAGCCATGTGCAGGACCGAACATGTGTGGGGTGCAATGCGACCGCGACAGGGGTGCTGTGAGTGTACCGCCTTTTTTCCTATTAAACTAGGTGCTTCGCCCCCTAAAAAAACTTGTTGCTTCGCGCGATCGATCGATACTACTACTACTAGTAATCCGGTAATCCTGACTAAAACGACGCGACCGGGTCTTTTCCCGCGCGATATGCTGGGAGGTTGGCTTAGTTGGGTTTTTTAGGACGAGTAATGCTACACCTACGTAATCCCAGTTATGTAATTAATATAATGTGAAACGTGTGAGCTGTTGATTGTAGATTGGGGGGAGGGAGGGGCCCACCACCATGAAAATCAGGGGAGGAGAGAGAGAGGCCATTTACGTTAACCCTTTCGTAGGTTCCCGTAGATATAGAAAGATGTGAAATGCGTGAATGTGTAGTGGACGTACTATTGGAGTGCCTAAGATAAATTGTGTATGTATAGACCCTATGTGTTTATTTTACTTCGCATGTTAGCTTTGTCTCGGTTCAATAAAAAGCAGAGTTGGTGATGATGGTGTGCCTGTCATCGTGCAATATAGGCCGTCCGATCTATATCTAACGGATAGGAAGGAAACTATGACAATTTACCCACACTCCTCTCCACATTTGCAGATAAGGCCTTCCCTCGTTCATCCTTTTCTCCCACAAGATCTTGATCTTCCGTGCAACGCACGGGCATCTTGCTAGTACTCCTACAATATACTATATTATTGTGAAAGTTCATATACACCAGCCGAGATTAATGCAAACAGTGCAGATTTTCATTACATTTCGAACTTCTATAGGACAGAAAAATAAAAGAAACCTGACCCTAAACCTATTCTATGGCGGTGACCGACGTCCTCCATCTGCGATCTCTTTGTACGGGGGCGGGGTTCAAGACCCATGAAGTGAAGGTGCGGTCTCCGGCGAGGAAGAGTAGAACACGGGATACGGACCAGCCAGTTGGCACACCATGCCCTGCCGCCTCCCATGCCCTACTCATCCTCGGAGGAGTCCCGACCTCGGCGGTGCCGGACGTTGGACGGCGGCAAGTAGGACGCGTGGCTGACGGTGCTCCCATCGTCGGCCGCAAGCGTGGCCACCGCTTGTGTGGTCGCGTCCGCGTCTGGCTACGCCGCTATTGCATCGCGAGAGGTGACTTGAGCGAGGGCGGCGAACTCGAGCTTCATCCCCAAAGACAAGCTCTCCCGCAGAGCGTTCGCACTTGCGGTCATGGCGGATGTGGTGCCAGGTAGGAGGACGATGCGCTATGGTGTGGAGGTTAGCTGGGCGTTGCCGCTTTAAGTAGCGCATTCCGGTGAGGCCAAGCGTCCCGATGCATCATTAAATCCCTGGAGTTGGTTCCTCAGGCACCGAGCCTCTTAACGACGGCATATGGACGGACGACATGAATGCGGGCAGCTAGCGCCGGCTGGGAACGAACCGCGCGATGGTGCGAGGGACGAGGGTTTTTGGTGTGCCAGGGTAGTCAGCTGCGGTTGTGGCAACGTTGGAGATGCCCTTCGCTCACATGTGATCCCCGCATGTCATTGAAAAAGCAAGACGAACTGGCATGGTCTCAGGTCCCGAGGATGCAGTGGGCCGTGCTACACCACTCCGCGGACGCGTCCCGGCGCCCTGTGCATCCTTGACGAGCCGGGTGTTGGGGTGTGTTTGGATTGTGGCCAAAGTGCACCTTACCAAAATTTTGGTCATGACCCAAAGATTGGTCTTTGTTTGGATGGTTGCCATTTTTTTGGCATGCTAATGAACTCTAGCCAACTCTAGTTCATTTTTCTTGCCAATGTCGGCCAAATCATGGGCAACCAAAACCTCAACCAAAATTTTGGCTACCCAATGCTTTGATGGGGCAACCTTGGGCACAAACCAAACATACTGTTGGTCGTGCCACAGCACTAATGCCACCTTCGGCACACTGAAACCGACCGTGTCTAGCGACGATGAGCGTGTCGCTCACCGCGGTCGCCGTGTCCAGAGGCGGTGCTGGAGCTGCGCCACGTTGTTGGCCCCCACGACCCACATGAACGGCTGCCGGTGGCGAGGAGGTCGTGGGCCATCTCCTACATTGGACTAGTCTGCGCTACGTCGTCTCGACAGATGTGCCCCACATGTCGGTTTCCCTTTTTTCCCGGCCATATTCGAGCGTCAGTGCTCCGTGTTGCGCATTAGGCCTTTCACTATGTAGGCCATATTCAAGCGAGACAACTTATTGTTTATTTGAGCCGCTCAAGTATAATCATGTGGAGTTTGCTTATTTCTCATTCCTCTCCAACCCTCCTCTCCATCGATCATGTCGCCCTCCGGTCAAGTCCATCCTCCCGCATGCCTCATTTGAACATTCCGCCGAGTATCATTCGCATGTGGGCCTAGACCATGCTCATGCTTGTATTTCCAATGTTTTGTAATTTGTCCGACATGCATACAAACAAACGGTTCATTTAAAGTTTCACTTTGCCTCCACTACGTGTCTCTTCGCGTCTTAGTTTTGACATCCCATTGGGTTCATGCCCCGACACATGTTGACGAGATCGATTGATGTTCAGAGATCAATTGCGTGTCGTGCAAGGAGATAAAGGTTTGGTATGTTTCTATGTAGAAATGACCCGCGCGGGGGGGGGGGGGGGGTCTGTGGGGATCAGAGGGAGTATATTGTACGTTCATAAGCGAAACGAACGTATTGTACCCACCCTAGTCCTCTTTCAATCGATCTCCGGACCCCGAGATGAAATCGAGAGGGAACGAGTGGGGGCATGTGTGATACCTAAGGCGGATTCAAAATTTTGAACCGGTGATCATAGCATCTGCAAATCATATATAAAGGGTATTCAATGTTCGTTTCGTTTTTTAACGTACAATATACTCCCTCCTATCCTTTCTAGTTTACATATAAGTTTTATGTGTAGTCAAAGTATCTCTACTTTGATCAAAAAAGTATCAACATTCAACAACGCCCAATCAATATTTTTAGATTCGTACGTACTCCTAGATTTGTACCCGAGATGGTTTCCAATTTGTTTTCAACCACGTGAATGTGCTTGTTCTCGCGCATGCTCTTCCTACTAGGATTTCGCCACGTATAGCGAGTCCAATAGTAACTTTTTAAGCTCCCTGTCCAATAGTACTAGTGGAGTACTGACAACATCTGTACTAGAGTATGCAGTGCTCATAGTAGTACTCCCTCCTTCCAATTATATAGGGCCTATGTGGAGGAGAGAGATGTGAAAAAGTAAGGGGAGTGAGCTCTCATGCAAGAGCCTAGCTATATACACATTCCTAGTTAAATACAATAAATATGAAGAAAGAGATAGAGAGGAGATGAAAAAAAGTACTGATACAATAGCCAACCTTTTGCGGGAAATAGCCAACCTTATAGCCCACACTACTGTTTGAGTACATATAATAGATGATGGCTATAGATGACATGGCACTTCCTTATAGCCATCGACTGGCTATATTATTAACCATGCTCTAATGTGTTTTTCAAAACCGCATTTGACTATTGACAAGAGTAATAGTACATGAGATGTATAATGTGAAAATTATATCATTGGAAGCTCCTTTCACATACGAATTTGACCGTATGCTTTGTGTAAGTTGCATGTCATATATTATTACTCTAACATTTGGTCAAAGTTAGCCTAAAAAAATGCATTATGCCCTGTATAGTAAATGGAAGGAGGGAGTAGTAGTGGAAGTGGATCCTCTGACGTAGGTATCCCTGCCTTTCCCACCCTTTCGGTCACTTACTGGCGGACCCCATGCTTACTAGGCCCCGCATGTCAGTTACTCAATGGGTTCGGCCATGTCAGGGGATCCTCATCCGTAGTATACTCCCTCTGTTTTTATTTACTCCGCATAAAACGGAGGGAGTGGTAGTATAAATGACGCGGGCGGGGGAGGGGGAGGGACGTCGGTTTGCTCTCAACTGCGGTCCCACAAGCGAGCGAAAACGCAAGACGAAGCGTGTTCCATTCCGTGAGCGACGTGGAGGGTCCAGCGTGCCAGGCTACAAGGCGAACGCGACAAGAGCGATGTACAGTCAAAACCGATTGACCGGTTGTCACCGGAACCACTATTCACACCAGAACCTTCGCTGCTCGGCCTACGCCAGCCAATGCCCTAAACCCACACCTAATCTCCAGCCCCTTCCCCCACCTTTCTACCCCTAGCCCGCATCAAGCGTCCCCTAGTTCGCCGGAAAGCCATGGTGCGCTGCAAGATCACGTACTACAAGATGCTGACGCCAGAGCGCCGCGCAGAAATCGCGGCGGCGATCGGCGCCACAGACCTCCGTTCCCAAGCTCGCTTTGCGGCGGGCCGATCCCCGAGTTCTCTGGAGCCAAGCTATGAGGAGGAGGAAGCCGATCCAATGTTCATGGCGGAGGTCGCGGCGCAGAAGGCTCCCGATGGGTATGAGACGATGGACGTCGACTTCGTGCCGGCGTCCGAGTCCCCCATGGTGCAGGCGGACCAGCGGTTCAACCTGGCGATACTAAAGGAGGACTGGGACGCAGAGGCTCAACTTGACGCTGAGCGCGCGCATGCCGCTGTCATCGAGGCTCTCCTGCACGCGGAACCGGATGTCGTGGATGTGAACCGGGTGGCAGAGGCTCAACTTGAGGCGGAGCGCGCGGATGCCGCTGCCATCAAGGCCCTCCTGCAAGCGGAACCGGACGTCCTGGACTTGAACCGGGCGGCAGAGGCTCAACTCGACACGGAGCGCGCGGATGCCACTCTCTTCAAGGCCCTCCTGCAGGCGGAACCGTACGTCCTGGACTTAAACCAGGCGGCGGAGGCTCGACTCGACGCGGAGGGCATGGATGCCGCTGCCATCGAGGCCCTCCTGCAGGCGGAACCGGACGTCCTTGACTTGAACCGGGCGGTGCTCTCTTCCGTGCAGAGCACCCGCATGCTCAGCGTGAACGAGTAGCTGGAGGCCGAGGAAAACCATGGTGCGGAGACACACGTCGGCAGCTACGGCTGGTTCGCGCCGGCAGCCAAAGACGACGAGGTTGTCTCGTTCTGCGAGCAGTGATAGTTTTTCTTTATGTTGTTGTTTTTATGGATCTTTTGCTGTGTAAAAACATATATTGTTATGCAAGTCGCCTGACTTGGGTCAGTCCACCATTTCAGGCGGTTGGATGAATACCATACGTCTCCTAACCCTTCTTCCTCACCTCTTCTTCTTCCCCAACAGACCACCGCACGGGCCGTACGGATACTCCCCAACATGCGGTTGGATAAACATACTCTATGAACGAAAATTATGTGTCAGCTGTAGGATGGCTGAGTTTGGTTTGTTCACATGCGACAACACGTGTCAGTGAGGGTGCGTTCCCTTTGTTGGGTTTGCGGCGTGCAGGAGCGACCGTGTGAGGGTGCGGTGCGACCGCGACAGCCGTGCGCAAGTGTAAGTCCTTTTCATTTTGAAAACTTTAGGCAAGCTTGGCAAAAATGTGTGGCGAAGTATGGCAATGCAAGGCCTAGACCCAAACAGGATAAGTACGTACTACGTACTAGGAGTACTAGTGTTAAAAAAGAAAGGCGGGGTTTTCCTTGGCGGGATTAGTCGATACAAATCCTCATTTCACGTGTCAATTAATGCGTATTTTTTTCTCCAAAGCCCAAAGAGCTAACCATCTCACTCCTCATCGCTTGAGTAATGCAGCACCATGCAAACCAACCTTCTCACTTCCGCATGCATGCAGGGGATATTAATGTCCTTGGTTGCTAGTACGAGGCAAACCCCATCAATTTTGTCTCGATTAGTGTTAGTGGCCTTTTGCAAATTGTAATTTTGATATACTGGCCTTGTGTACAGAAAAAATGGAATTAGTAACTATATTTGACTTCCTTCCCCATTGCGGTGACGTCGACGATATCTCGAACGTTGTGGTTTGGCGAAGTGCGTTCGATGGAGAACACCATTGAGGGAGACCACGGTAAGTCATTCGCAAGTGCCGCCTGCAAGCCGAGACAACCGCCTTATTTGCATCCAGGAAGTCCGTTGAACCAAAGGACGCGTAAATGTACTAGTACTACTAGTACACAATAGCGTCGTCCGTCCAGCTTAGTGCGGTGAGATGGTTTCTCGAAGAAGATGATGGAGAAGCGGAGTCAGCGAAGAGTGAAATGATGGTTGCTTCGTCCGTGCTTTGTGATTTGACGCCTCACTGCTTTGTGATTTGTGATAGAAGGGACAGGGGAGTAGACTCTGTGCTCTATACTACACATGCATCCAAGCACGGGAGAAAGAGGAGAGACGTTGCATTTTTCTATTCCTTCAATCAATCAATCAGGGTTCTTCGGTTCCATCCTTTTGGCTTTGGCAACACCGTCCACAATGGTTCCCACGATGCCAAAAGCTATTTTCACATTTGGCTACACATTGTGGATGCCCTTAACCAAACCACTTGGTTTTGCTCCTGTGTGCTATCTATACAAATCTCAATTATATTGATCTAAAAAATTATAGAATCAAGATTAGTAAAAAGGAGGTGATTTTGCCGCGCGGATGGCGGGGGAGGTTTCTTATTATTAGAGGACGTTGTCCTGGCGGTTTGCTAACATGCGGTCCCACATGTCAGTGCTTTACCAAGCCGATCCGCGTCCCACATGAGGCAGAACAACGGCAGAAGCAACACGTGGTTAACTTGAAGAAGATGAGGGAGAAGCGGATTCAGCAACGAGTGAAATGATGGTTTCTTCGTCCCTCCAACTTCTTTTTTAGCATTATTACTTCGTCCCTCCAACTTAACTGCGGGAAAAGGTGCAAATTTGTGATTTTACGCCTACTCATTACTACGCCGGCGCCATGACTGGGTGCTTCACCCCGGCTGCTCTGCACTATATTCCAGTATGGCACGTGGACCCGGTAGCTTGATGTCCCACATGTCGGCAAAAGGGACTAGAAGATTTATGAAAGCGAGCGCTCCACTCTTATGACGGAGGAGTGCACGACACGACGTCCCAGTGAACTGTCACTTGTACTATATAGTACTACAGTTTTGCTGTTTCGCACGATCCATCGATACAAACCCGATTAAACAGGAAAGGGCGGGATTTTTCCCGTGCGGTATATGATACAGGCCATACATTTCAAAGGCAATTTTAATATATGCAAACTGAATAATTAAGTAACAATATGATATCTAGTAAAACTAAAAACACATATGATTTATTGTGTTAGAGTGTAGTAGTAGTGTTGTATTGCATAGTTGTTAGATGTAACATGCGAGAACATGTAGAGATGTAGTTTTGGAGGGCCTACAGAGAGAAAAGCATAATACGGTCACCGAACTTCAGAATAAGCTGATTACGGTCACTATATACGTTTTGCGGTGATTATACGGTCACTTGCTCACGGTTCAGCATCGGATTGCACTCTGTTGACCGGCCAAATAGTCTCCATGGCACCATGTTGACTAGTTAAATTGACCATGTTCCTTGTGGGTCCCACCTGTCAGTTCGCATAGGGAAAAGGTCAGATAAACACAAATTTACGCAGGCACGACAAGACTCCAACCCGTGCGCGGGAATCACCTGGTTGTGTATGTGTCTGTCAGGGCCTGATGTGTGCGCATGCACGTGTAGGTTGAGCACTTGAGCGTGAGAGTGTGTGTTGGTCGTGTGGTGTACTGGTGTGTGCATCCATGCGTGCGTGTGTGCGTGTGAGTGTTGCGTTCGTGCGTGGCGGCGTGTGTACGTGTGAGTGTTGCGTGCGTGCGTGGGTGCATGTGTTCGTGTGAGTGTTGCGTGCATGCAGTTCATGTGCATGCGTGCGTGTGTGTATAATCACCACACACCACCTTGTCCGCTGTGCCCGCGGTCATGACTTCGAACCACCGTCCAATATTTTTTTGTCATTTGTTTTCATTCTTACTAGCAAGATGCCCGTGCGTTGCACGTAACATCAAGATGCATTTGTATGACTAGTTTATCTTGTGAGAGAAAAGGATGAATGAGGGAAGGCCTTATTTGCAAATGTGGAGAGGTGTGTCGGTACCTTTTTGCAAAATTGCCATAGTTTCTTTCCTATCCGTCAGATATAAATCGGACGACCTATATTGCAGGATGGCAGGCACACCATCATCACCTAACTCTGTTTTTTATAAGAGTGTATTTTATAAGAGTGTAGATGTAGAGTAGATACAAGCCGACAGGTGGGCCCGATGGTAGTGAGATAATGTGATGCAACACTAGAGGTGCCACGTGGAGCGTTTAACTGGTCAACTAGTCGTGTCTTGAGCAAATACAGAGTTGTACGGTGAGCCCATGACTGTATAATAACCACAAAACGTAAATGGTGACCGTAATGAGTGGATTCTGAAGTCCAATGTACGTATCGTGCTTTCGCTTCAAATACAATGATCGTCACTCTATATATCACGAGACAAAGATGAAACATGCGTGAATGTGCTGGGGGCTTACTTTTAGAGGACTTGGAGATAGTTTGTGTGCGTACGTGAAAGGGGCGTAGAGGGGGGGGGTATGCGATGGAGAGAGAGATGCTCTTCGTTTCTCTTTATTATGACTAACTTTATATATAGTATAAAAATATATAAATTCACAGTGCGCAATAAATATCATTGTGGGCACCATGCAATGCAAATTAGTGTTCATACTCCTCCATATAACTTTGTAATGTTGTATATATGTAGAAATTCTAAAATAATTTTTTGGCCACACTTTATTCAAAAGGAATGATGTATGCTAAATAAACGTGAAGAGAGGGCTTTTTAGATCAATAGGGTACGTGATGTAACATGTGTGAATGTGTAGTTGATGCATTTGGCAGGGCCTAGAGAGGTATGTGTGTGTATTACGTATTCGAGAGAGGCATGGATAGAGGGGCCGGCGGGGGGGGGGGGGGGGGGGCATGGGAGAGATAGCACGTTAAATGAGAGTGGTCTAGAGAGAGAGAGACGAATATGACGTCACGACGAGATATTCCCTTGAGTGTGTATATGCAAGGGGGGAGTGGATACATGCACCAGGAGAATATATTTTTTGTGTGTGGTGTCTGTGTAGGTATGTGTGGGTGTGAGAAGATAATGAGACGTGGGGGCAGAGGGTGTGTCACCGCGTGAGGTCCGGTGGGTTGAGGTGAGGCACTTCGTTCGGTTCCGTCCTGCGCCACATTGGTCGGCCCGTGACGCATTTAGGGAGACCCATGGATGACTAGTCGTATAAGACAAAGATAGCATAATTGTGAAGGACTCTGTGTCCACTGACAAAGCCGGCTAGGATTTGTAACCCTAGGTTCTCGGACTAAGGTAACCCCTTTATCTCTGATATTACTATTCATCCAACCTAACTTTAAGGGGCATCCTACAGAATGCTCTGCTAGAATCATACTCGTCGATTAGGAAGACAGGTGTGAGACAATGCGTGAGAGACATGCCTAAAGATAATGGGAATACAGGAGACACGTAGGCAGGTCTATGTATATAGAAAGGGTCGATGGGGATTGTGCGTGTGTATGCTTGCGAGAGGAAGAGTGCTTGTGATAAAGGTTAGTGGAAACAGTCGTAAATGGTTACGAGAGGGAGGGAGGGTTATATCGAGAGCATGTGTGCGAGAAAGACCTCGGGAGAGAGTGTGTGAGCATGTGTGAGAGACCACCGATGGAGAGTGAAACTACACGTAAAAGACTGCTGTACACATTGATTAAAGATATAAATTGTATCCAAATATTAGGATGGGATCATGATATTTGCATTTCGCGTAAGGAACGGTCATTGATCCATCAGACATCTAGATTCTATCGAATTTGAGCATGTCTATGTTATTATTCGACACAATTGATCCACATAGTTAGTATTTTGAACTCTAGACAATGCATCACTTTAGCAATCGAATATAAACGTGAGTATAGTTCAGGGTGTGTGTGTAAAGCACATTATACATACAAAAGTTACACAATGAACATTATAAAAAGCTACCTATGAACTAGCGTACATTTGAATTCAACTTAAGGTGGTTTAAAAAATTGAATTCAACATGAAGTCCATTCAATTATTTGAATTTGATATCATGTCATTTGTAAATCATACCTAAATTATAGGGGCACCAATCTTTGCTCTGATTTTGTACATAATAGCATATGTAGTCGTGTACAAAATAGATTCAAATTTAGCTCCTCCATTCCAAAATAATCGTAGTTATAGGATTTTCAAGTGTCAAAATTTCAAAAAGAAGCGAATAATTTAATGAGGTTTTCAAACATACAAGGTCTAATTTAACGTTGTCTATTTAGGTCAATTCTCAAAGTTCAAGAGTACTCTAAACGTGAATGCTTGTGTTTCAAAATTTCGAACGAAGCACCAAAAGAGCCTCTACTCGCCCGAAACCGCGTGAGACCAATGTTTGGTAGTACAAGGAAATTACTTTTCTAATAACTCCGACCTATGAAACCTACCGGCCTGACGTCCAAAGGTCTAAACCGGGGTAGGTTTGTAGCTTCATATAGACGCCACGCAACCGGCTCTAAAAAACATTCATACACAATGGCCACCTAAGCACACATGCGCGCGGCCGAAATCGCTCCCGCCCACTATTTGGGACACCTGGGATTACCATCCTACCCCCGACCCGCAGTAGGTTCGAAATTTAAGAGAGGGGGCAAAGTTTGTACTTTCCCCAAATTTCAAACAAGCGCGTCCCATCTTCTGTTCAAAAAAGCCAAAAACAAGCGTGTCCCAGACCGAAACATGGTTCTCCCCCCCCCCGCCCACCCGTCCGATTCCCCATTCGTACTCCGTGGGCGCAAAAACTACCTCTCCACCAGCCGCGAAACCCCGGCATCCTCCGTCCGCCACCCCATCCCACCCATCAACCGCCGCCCTCCTCCATCACGCCGGAGCCGATACCCCGACGTCGTCCTCCACCGCAACCTCAACTGCAACGCCCTCCACGTCTAGTAGTTCAAGCCGAGGCCGAGCCGTCCGTACCCGAGCCAGTTCAACCACGCCGTCCTGCGCCTCACCACTGCCGCTCCAACTTTGCCACCCTCCACCGCACCGGAGCTGTTCCTGCTACGCCGTCCTTCGCCGCCTCGGATCTGCTTCCCCTCCGCCGATATACGGCCACGGCAACAGAGTCAACAATTTGGCCATGGGTTTGTCCAAGGATCCACGGTTCTCCAAAACATCGATTCCCCCGGGAGAAAAAAGAAGATCGCCGCGACATATGGAGGAGACCACACTGGCAACCGATAAGGGTACTCCTCTTCCCTTATTCGTGCAAATCTTACGTGTCTGCTTGCATGGTATTCATCCCATAAAAGACACTAGTTGATCGCTTCTTCTTGATACTAGATGTTCCTAGTAACTCGCGATGCACAAGGTTTCTCCTCATATACTATTTCACCTTAGCTAGAGGTCCGTTGCCCCCCCTGAATTTCAATTCCTGGTCAGTTGATTCCCAATTAACGGAAGCATTGCCCGGCGTAACAGGCGCTAGTCCGCCTATTCCGCCGGGGAAGCAGCGGCTCGGTGTTTATCTTAGGGGCGTGTGGGGCCTAGAGCTACTGGCGCCCGATCTGGAGGTTGGCCGGGATTAAAGGGATGGCCTGGGGGCACTGCCAAGCACGGCGGTGGTGTGAGGTCGAGGGGAGGGCGGGGCGGCGGAGGCAGGGGTCTCGACCGGTGGTCGCTGGCGGTTTGAGAAAGATCGTCAACAGTGACTGGCGGGAGGTAGACGAAGGCCATCTGCCCGTTCCTTATAGATCGGACGGTTCATTAAAAAATCGACTGACCTATTTATTTTCAGTCGACTGTTATCTTGATATGACCACATGTGGTGGTGTGCTGGAGGAGTACCTGCATTTCCTGTGCTCATATATTACAAAATCATATGGAGTAGAATCTAATTTTGTTTGCCATGCAATCTTGTAGAGGTATCATATGTCTCATGTCATTTATGTTTCAGCTACCTACTATCTGCTACTTCTACAGTGCACTAGTTCTGCACACACTTCACCCATACTCTCACTATTGTGTTTTTATGCAAGGGTATTTCAGTGTCTGCCTCGAGAGAAGCAGAAAAGAAAAGAGAGAAGTTGCTCCAGCTTTCTACGCGGGTAAGCACGGCACGTTACAGTGCTATAAAGGGTGCAGTGTCAGCAGATGGAGACGGTAACCGTAGCTCTGGAGTTGATTACCTCGCTCGCAATGAACCACCATCCCAGGTGCTTGCTTTAACTTCACGGTGTCATATGTGGTTGCATGTTCCATATGGTGTATAGCTTGTATTCGAAAGGCCGAAGTCGGTCTTTATTAGGATAAGCAAAGACATTTTTTTCATGAACCACCATCCCGTGACCACTAGAAGACAAATAGCTAGTCAGGGCACTGGCTGAGCCAGTGACAAGCCCAGCAAAGACATGCATCACCTGGAAGCCAACTAAAAAGCCGCGATGGTGGCGAAGGAGCCCGCCTCCCACCAGGCTCTCAGGTCCTAGATGATCATGCTCACCACTCCAGCCGGATGTCTAGCTTGTATTGTTTCCAATTTGGTTAAATTGCATCTGCTTAGCTTACACATTATACCATTGAATATGACATGCCTTTCTGTTTTTGGTACATACTAGTACATCTGTGTATTAACCATGTTCTTACATCAAACTAATGTTCTTGTGTATCCCTCATCAACCACTTATGATGAGGCAGTCAGGCAAGTGGACTACTCCTCATTTAAAGAAAGCAGCATCAGCCACCCGACATGATTCTCAAGAAACAGCAAGGCTAGATGAAGATAGTGAACGTAGCTCTGTAGTTGATTACCGCATTCCCCCTACACTAGCATCGCAGGTGCTTGCTCTAACTTGGCATCGTGATATGTGGTTGCATGTTGCATATGGTGTCTAGATTGTAATTCTTCCAATCCGGTTAAACTGCATGTGCTATTCTGCTTAGCTTGTACATTATACCTATTAATGTGACATGCTTTCCTGTATTTAGTACATAGTACATCTGTCTATTAAGCATGTCCTTACATAAAACTATAGTTTTTTTGTATCCCGCATCAATCAATATGATGAGACACCTTTAGTATATGCAGTGGGATATTAGTTGCATCTTTCATATAATTTATGGCATGCGCTGCTTCTAATTTGTTGAAATTCCATTTATGATGGGACGCTTTTAACTTGGAAGAGTCATATCGGTTGCATCTTTCATGTGGTGTCTGGCTTGCATTTCTTCTTATTTGTTGGAATGGTTTCTGCTTAGTTTACACAAACAGTTGTGAACATGCCATGTCGTCCTGTTTTTCGTACATATTCCATCCTGGTATCATGTGTTTGCCTTACATCGAAGTAGTGATTGTCAGTATCATGAATGAATGAGTTCTGAACAGAGAATTTTATTGCTTTTTCTTATCGGTTTTACTTGACAATTCAAAATCAATGAAGCGGAAGGAAGTTAGCAAGGCAGTGGATAAAGGTGCTCCTTCCAAACGGAGGGCCTCTATCGTTTCTACTCCTCTATCCCCCCAAGATGATTTCCAAGACAACACATGCATAGACACTCAACGTAGCTGTGTTTATGATGAGCACGTCTCCCCTAGTGCACCATCACCGGTGATCCCTCTAACTTGGCACTGTTATATGTGGTTGCATGTTATATGTGATGTATAGCTTGTATTGCTTCTAATTTTGTTGAATTCCATCTGCTTACTTTACACATTATACTTGAATAAGACACGTGTTCCTGTTTCTAGAACATACAATGTCTGTCTATCACACCATGTTCTTACATCAAATTACTACTATTGTTTAACCTGCAACAATCACTTATCATAAGACACGTTTGACTTCGGAGTGTGATATAGGTTACATATCGCATTCTTTTCTAGCTTGTACTACTAATTTGTTGAAATGGCACTTATGACGAGATAGTTTTAACTTGGTAGAGTGATGTTCGTTGCATCTTTCATATGGTGTCTAGCTTTCATTGCTTCTAATTTGTTGAAATGCCTTCTCCTTACTTTACACATCATAAGCTGTGAATATGCAATGGCACTAATGACGAGAGACCTCTAACTTGGTATTGTGATGTTGTTTGCATCTTGCATATGATTTATTTCTTGTACTGCTTCACATTTGTTTAAACGTCATTTATGATGAGACACTGTTAACTTGGCAGAGCGATATTTGTAGCATCTTTCATATGGTGTCTACCTTCCATTGATTGCTTCTAATGTAGTGAAATGTCTTCTGCTTAGTTTACACATCATAGTTCTGGTTATCTCTTCTGTCTTGTTTTTTGAACATATTACATCCTCCTATCATGTGGTTGTCTAACATCAAAGTTCAGTTCGTCTGTATCACGCATCAATTTGTTCTGAAGAACTAAATTGTTATTCGTTTTTCTTGTCGTCTTGACTTAACATGGCACAGAGAAAGAGGAAGAAACACAGAATGGCAGGGAATGGGAACCGAAAGAATCCTGCAGATTCTGCTGGTACTAATGGTGCAATAGAAGGTCAAAGTCCAGCGGAAAATTCTACAAACAGGGTATCCCATGCTACACGAGCTGCAGAAAAAGCCAAACAGAAACAAATAGCTGCCACCAAACAAGCAGAGACAACCCTAGTTCTTGCAACACCTTCCACAGTACTACCAGCTGCATGAGTTACTCGTGCGTCAACTGAGCTAGCAGCATGTTCCCAAGCTCCCTTGCCACCTGACACTGCTTCCCAAGCACTCTTGACACAAGACGAGTTGGCAAGATCAGATGAACCTTGTGAGCTTCAACAGCAAGAAGGTAGTTGTTGGAGTCAAGTTACAGTTGCATGCTTCTTTATATGTAGTCTCACAGTTTGATGTACACTAACACTTCCTATGTTCGTTGTTGGACTAGCACCTAGGCGCAAGAGTAAACAAACATCAGGGATAATGCTCGATAGGTTAACTAAATCTAGAGGAGGAAGAATGGAGATCCATTTTGAGGCAGGTTTAAAAAGGCCACGTGATGCTATAGAGTCAGCCAAGTTAGTATCAGAGGCAGCGATCGCCGTTAGGTGTCATGTACGTATCCTCCCAACATGGATTCAGTACAGGAATGACAAAGACGAAACCCAGTTCAACACCTTCCTCGACCATTTATCTGTAAGTATGGTTATGTATGGAAACTATTAATATCGTCTTGCTCTGTCCCATACTTTCTAGGTTGCTCATAATGAGACTCCCATAATTTTCAACAGATGAGGTTCAAGTTGGATAGCCAAGATGATGCAACCAGAAAGCTTGCACCCATGTTTTAAAGTCTGCTCTGCGACAGTATCGGTATAACTTAAGGAAAACTCACTTTGAAGGAAACGCTAACAGTGAACTTTCCCAAACATCTCCAGTGGAAAATATATCGGATGAAGACTGGAGGGGCCTCGTTAAACACTGGTCTGATCCAAAGTATCAGGTACATTATATATATGTGATCAGATCACATGTTGAAGTCCTATTTACGCATGTGCCACACAAATCTATGTTCTTGTAGGTGAACTGTTCAAATAACAAGGCCAACCGTACGAAAGTGAAATTCCAACAGACAACAGGATCTCGTAGCTATATTGCACACCGCGAGGCTCTTGTAATTAGCTGCTGTTTCACTCTTTTCACTGTACCATATTATCAGATATATATTGACTTTTTCCAAATGCAGAGGAAAGCCCGCAAGGACCAAAAAGTACCTGAACCAAATGTTGTGGAAATCTTCAAGGACTGTCACACCAGCAAGAAGGGCATGACTACACAAGTCAAAGCCGCTGTTGTAAGTCCTTAATCCTCATGCCTTTTAACTACTACATACTCTGACTTGTGCCTAGAACTGCATGGTTTGCAGCCAATGTATATTACTCTTTTCAATTTTATACACAATTGTCTTAGCGTATCATTGCACCTTACAAGGTTTAAAAGAGAGGAGTGATGTTCCTTTGATCTTGACCTGTAATCTAGTTCCACGCTGGACTTGCCCACACAACGTTACAATTGCCTGTTTGTCTGTTCTCAGTATTTTTCTGATATGAAAGATGTCATACTATGCTTACCGTTTACAAACTTCGTCTCTTTATCCTTAGCCCACAATACGATGTGAAGAAATAGACAATACATTAGCGATGGTACATGGTCATATGTTTGGAACCTAGTTTTATTATGTACTTTGCAATAAAATACAACTAATATTTTACATGGGTTCACCAGAATAAGTTCTGTATATAGACCAAAGCTATTTTGTTTGGTTTTGCTGCCTCCTTAATATCTTCTGTTCTGGTACTACTAATGTAAAACCTCAACTTTTCAGCGAGCTATGGAAAAAATGGTGGAACCGCCACCTTCCGAAGGTGGCGAGGCAACTATAACCGCAATGTCAGCTCTTGCTGCAGTGGGTCAGAACCTGTCCACTAACAGTGCCAAAAGCACGTTCCTGCGTAATACTGGGTTGGTTGTTAAGGCAATCTCGTCCAAACTACCTCATGAGCAAGATATGCAAGCTCAAAACAATGTTGTATCTGTGCTCCAGACACAAGTCCATTCCCTAAGAGAGACCCTTTGTGAAACAAGGAGAGACATTGTTCGATGTTGTGAAGATATGCATGGTTTTGAAACCAGACTATCAGACATTTGCTATGTTGTTCAGGAGCCTAGGAGAACTGAAGGCGAAGGTTATGGTGCTCCATCGGACAATACAACATGAAAACGTAACAGTCAGGTCAAATGAACTGAGCTTCTGAACTTCTGGTGGTGCATTTATCTGCTAGACTGTTAACTTTTATGCCAACCTTCCTATTGTTTTATAGTTGTAATTTGTTTTGGTGCGATACAAAATTTGTTCTTAATGTGCAGCCACCGGCTGAAGAAAACAGCAAGCAATTTTTGTGTAGTGTAGGGTGTTCCCTATATTTGCACTGGTGGCGAACTTTGATGCCCAGTGGATGTAATATGTGTAATAGCGGTGATAGCCTAGCGTAAGTTGCTTGCTTATTTATTTCCTTTTTGTCTTGTTTATTTGTTTTCTTGTAGTTAGTGCAGTTCTTTTTCCGCGGTTTGCTAGTGGCCGCAATAACCTATTTTTTAAAACTAGGCCACAATAACCATGGGCTACATATTTACTGTAGTTAACATGGGCTCCTACGGGCCGTAGAAACAATGGGCCTTCTAAGGGCCATAGAAACAATGGGCCTTCTACGGGGCGTAGAAACAATGGGCCTTGTACGGGCCATAGACACAATGGGCCTTCTATGGGCCGTATCATCAATGGGCCTTCTACGGGCCGTATGATCGGTTGGCCAAACATGGGCCAATAACAGACCACGTTATGGCCGTAAATGGGCTAGAGTTGAAATCGTCGTTCATGGGCCGACCATAACGGGCCATCGTTTATTGGCCGTATTTGATGACACTACGAAAACGGCCCAACGTATTAACGGGCCACAAACGGGCCGACTGTAATCACGGGCTGAATTTGGCCCACAAGCAGAAAACGACAGTAACGGGCCGTAAGTAAACGAATGCTGGAAATGAGCCCAAGAATAAATGGGCCCTGAGAAGGCCGAAAGATAACATGGGCTGGAAACGGCCCAACGGAATAATGGGCCGTTAATGGGTATAAAGTGATACACTGTTCATTACGGGCCAGTTTCACCACGTGCTGTTAATGGGTATAAAGTGATACACTGTTCATTACGGGCCAGTTTTACCACGGGCCGTTAATGGGCCAAGAGTTACTAAGGGCCTCATATGGGCCGAAAGACGTCATGGGCCATACATGGGCCGGAAGTTAAAACGGGCTGGAATTATATTGGATGGCCCAGATGACGCTAGTGGGCCTAATTCGGATAGGCCGTAAATGGGCCCTGGGTTAGCGGGCTGTAAATGGGCTATATGCGAACAAGCCGTTAACAGGCTTGCCGTGGGCCGGCCTGCCACCTTTTGACCAAGTCAAACGGGCCGGCCTTTTCACAGGAATGGGCCTGTGTTGGGCTGTGCCACGTGTCGATGTATCATAGGCGCTTTGGGTACAATGAGTGGATGACATCTGTCCCAACGGTGAGCCGACACGTGTTTCCTCCAGCCAATGATGATTTTACACGTGGAAAATCCACATTGGTCGGGGCTGTTAACGGGTTATCGGATCCAAAACCGGACCCGATAGCTTAACGGTGTTCCGTTACGGTGGATGCCACGTCTCGGTCACCCTTGACGAAAGCACTTCTGTGACGCGCGATTTATCGTCATGGAAGTGGACACATCCGTGATGATAAATTTGGTAATGTCATGGAACACTTCTACGACAGCACAGGTATGATTATCTTGATTCTGTCATAAAATCGTCATGGATGTACATGCATGGCGGAAAACGTGACCTACTGTGACAAACACGTATCATCACGGAAGTGTATTTTTTTCTAGTGATAAGACATGGGATGCAGCTAACCTCGACGGCAAACAACAGCATCACCCATTGTAGCCCTGTGTAAGTACATGGAAAGCCAATGTTAACTACAACAGGGTTAACATCCACCAAAAATAGCAAATGGTAATAAAACGGCAGCATCTGTAGTGATATCTTCATTGCGAAAGAGTAGCATGGTAGCAAAGGGACAGATTAAAAAATGGATACAACTATTAATTGCAACAGGCTTAACAACATCCTAATTCATTGAAATACAACCCTTTAAAAATGGATACAACTGTTAATTGCAACAGGCTTAATGGCCATTGAAACCGGTACTGATAAAAATGCAATTGGCAGAGTTAAACATCATAGGGCAGGTGCTGCCAGAGCAGATAATGGCCCAGTTGTCTATAAAAAGGTAGGGAAAATAGCTAAAACGTGTAAGGCATGTTTACTACAACATGCTTAATACATCGACCGTATAAAACATAGCCATTAATTGCAACTGGTATTGGTAAGATTGAACTGGTGAGTACATACTTGGTAAGTCCTAAGAGGTAGTTGCTGGGGCACTTCATCTTGGCCAGAGCCCGCCCGAAGTCAGCAGCGGCGGAGGCGAGCTGTTCCTCCGGGTCGAAGCGTGGATCAGTGCCACTGACATGTGTACCTACAGGCAACCAGTAAATGGTAGAAGTTAAACTGCAATTGCAAAAATTATGTGAAATACTGTAAGACATGGAATGCAGCTAACCTCGACGGCAAACAACAGTATCAGCCGTTATGACCCTGCGTAAGTACATGGACAAGCATGTTAAGTAGAACAGGGTTAGCATCCCCCAAAAATAGCGAATGGGCAGCATCTCTAGCATATCTTCAATCCGGAAAGTAGCATGGTAGCAAATGGACAGATTAACAAATGGATACAACTGTTAATTGCAACAGGCTTAACAACATCCTAAGTCATGTTTTGTAAGTTTGTAGCCATTGAAATACAACTTGTCGGAGTAATTGGCCATGGGTAGCCTTATCGGCCCCCCATGGCGCTTCAAGACATCAGGGCCGGCTGCTCCCTCAAGATTCAAAGAGCTACCTGCCGCCTCCTCGTGGCCGGCTGGTCCAAGCGGACAGCTGCCAGGAGACGGCAGAGCCCAGCAGGCGGCCACGAGGTGGGCCGGCTCCTAGCAGGCGGCCTCCAGAGAGGCCGGCTCCTAGCAGGCGGCCCTAGGCGTCCTCAAAGTTTGCATCCACATAAATGCGTGGAGACAGGGCGTGGCTACAGCACGCCCTGCCACCCCCAAATCTAGGGTTAAGCGTGGCCACAGTGCGCCGTACCAAACGGAGATCTCCCGCCCGACGCGGCACTGTTGCCACATTGCCCATGACATCACCCTTGTCAGAGGGAGCCATGCTCCCACGATGGGATGTCGGTACGACCCGCTGGAGGCGGGCCCTACCTGTCCTCAAGGGGCCAAAAGGTGGCGAGCCCAGACCAGTCGGCTCGTAGTGAGGCCGGCCCCTGACCAGGTGGCTCTTCCTCTCCTTGGAGTTTGTGCGCCATTAACCAGAAGAGACGGGGAGTGGCTACAGTGAACACCCGCCAGGCGGCAGTACTGTAGTCACGCCTCCCCCGACAAAGCATGCATCATTACCAGCACCGCTACAGAGCTGAGCAGCCAGCAAGACCCACGAGCAGCGGGCGCGGCCAGTCGGCCAAGTACGAGATAGCCGGCGGGGCCCACCAGGTGGCGGGCCCCATCTGCCAGCGGAGGAGCCGGCGATCGTAGACACTGATAGCCGGGGACTACACCTGGCCAGATAACCTTTGTACCCCTGGGCGGTAAGCCTATATAAACCCCCCAGCGCACCCATGCAAAGGGTTGAGACTATAGTTCATCCACACACCCATATAGAGAGAGGAAGCTAGGGCTAGCCTTGTTCTTCTTCCCCCTCTAGAGAAACAGCTCAAGGAGCAAGCTTGTAACCATCGTTGTTGCTTGAGTGACATTCGGAGGCCCCCCAAGAGCAGGAGTAGGGGTGTTATCTCCTAGGAGAGCCCCAAACCTGGGTAAGATTCGCCGACGTGCATGTCTATGCCTCATCCCATTTCTTGGCACCGGCGACGTCTTATTAGCCCCCTCCATGATAAGCCACCTTTTGTCATATGTCGCACGACACCCCCGACATTTGGCGCCCACCGTGGGGCTAGGTGCACCGTCGTTCGGAGATCTGTTCTGGACGGGAACCCTCTTTCTCCCCAGCGAGCGCAGCCAGCCCGGCACGCCCGATGGCGTTAGCGCCGACATGCTGCATGGCGCAGAGGTGGCCTGCGCAGTGGCTGGCCTCGTTGACTTTGTTGGCGAGATCTGCATGTACGACGAGCCCGCACCAGGCGCAGGTGCAGCCAGCTCCGAGAGCTGCCTCGTCGATCTCCTTGGCAAGCTCGACTTCGCCAACGAGCCCGCCTCCGACCTGGAGTCGATCGGCTCCACCGACCCGATGCTTGTCGACTCAGACACCACGTCCCATGACGCCTTCCCCACCAACGTGGTGTTCATCAACGACCTGCTCCCTCGCGCCGACAGCGGCGGCAGCACCGTCACGGAGTTGCTCGTCGTCAGCTACGATGGAGCTTCTCGTGGCGGCGCCCAAGACCCGCTCGAGGCGACGCTACGAGACATGTCTGCACCGATTGCAGAAGATGCTGACACCGAGACGCTGGAACCTCGCCGCGTCTTGCTCGTCGAGAGCGCCAAGAAGTTGGCCACCATGAGACGCCTCTTAGAGGCCTACCAGCGCGAGATCGACCGCACTGTTGGCGGCACGGTCCGGCAGTGAGGCGCTGCAATCGCCAACATGTTTGGGGCAGACCGCCCAGTCCATGCCATGCCCACGGAGAACATACGAGCTGCCCAGGCGGCAGCAGACGAGCTGGACAACCTCGAGGGCGACGAGCGTCGCTACATGATGGAGCGCGTCCAGCAGCTCATTGACGCGGCTGTCGTGCAGCAAGAAGCCGGCTACCGCGCAGAAGGACCCGGCCAGCGGGTCGAGAACCCGCCTGTCGGTGTCAAAACTGGCGAATCTCGGGTAGGGGGTCCCGAACTGTGCGTCTAAGGTCGATGGTTGCAGGAGACGGGGGACACGATGTTTACCCAGGTTCGGGCCCTCTCTATGGAGGTAATACCCTACTTCCTGCTTGATTGATCTTGATGAATGTGAGTGTCACAAGAGTTGATCTACCACGAGATCGTAATGGCTAAACCCTAGAAGTCTAGCCTGTATGACTACGGTAATGAGTATATCTTATCCGGACTACGCCCTCCGATTTATATAGACACCGGAGGGATCTAGGGTTACATAGAGTCGGTTACATAGGAAGGAATCTTCATAGTCGGTCGCCAAGCTTGCCTTCCACACCAAGGAGAGTCCAATCCGGACACGAGTAGAGTCTTCGGCCTTCATGTCTTCACAGCCCATCAGTCCGGCCCACGGATAATAGGCCGGACACCCGAGGATCCCTTATTCCAGGACTCCCTCAGTAGCCCCTGAACCTGGCTTCAATGATGAGGAGTCCGGCGTGCAGATTGTCTTCGGCATTGCAAGGCGGGTTCCCCTTTCCGAACTCCAAGATAGTCTTCGGACGCGATGATAGTATCCGGACCTATAACACGTACCACGCACAACCGTAGAGAGAACATAATACTTGCACGATTCCAATCCGCTGACAACTTTTCACAACATGACATTACGTCAGCACGGTCATAATTTTGGACCGTTTTGGTCCACCGTTCCATGTTTCGAGACGCGGTTGCCATTGCACGTCTTGTCAAAGCAGAGATCGTGTCCCTTTATTGCGGGATTCGCATCAATGCGGGCATGGGTAACCCAACCGTGCCATTTATACAGCCCTTGGGAATAGGTGAGTTTTTAGGACGAGTGGGGAGGCGCTTGATATTCGCGGCTTTTATAAGGGGATAAGGATTCTCTTCATTCACCCACATCCTTTCTCTCCTTCAGTCCTTCCGTCCTTGAGCTCCAGCGCCCAAGCTTTAGCTTTTCCTCGTTCGAGAAAGCACTCCAAACATGTCCGGATCCGGAGCTGGAGGCAAATGGATGGCCTCCTCCGTCAAGAAGAAGGACATCACGGAGCTCCGGGAGGCCGGATATTTAGCCAAGGAGATTGCTCACCGACTCCCAGTAAAAGGGCAAATCGTCCCTACTCCCGAGCCCCATGAGAGGGTTGTGTTTCTCACACACTTGGTCCGCGGGCTGGGATTCCCTCTCCACCCATTTGTCCGCGGATTGATGTTTTACTATGGGCTGGACTTCGACGATCTGGTCCCCAATTCTATCCTCAATATCTCGGCATTTATTGTCGTGTGCGAGGCCTTTCTCCGCATCCCACCTCACTTCGGCCTATGGTTGAAGACCTTCAATGTGAAACCGAAGGTGGTGAGTGGTCAACAAGCAGAGTGCGGAGGCGCCATGGTGGGCAAGATGCCCAATGTCACCTGGCCCGAAGGCTCCTTTACGGAGATGGTGAAGGGATGGCAATCGGGGTGGTTTTACATTACCGAGCCGCGTGACACCAACTGGGTGGCGGCCCCTGAATTCTGATCCGGAGTTCCGATGCGGCTCACTTCCTGGCAAGAGAAGGGCCTGACCTGGGGATCTTCGAACGAGATAACTGGGCTCCAGACGTGCATCCAGAACATGATAACCAAGAAGATCAAACTTGTCAATGTGATCCAGGTTATGCTCATTCGCCAGATCCTTCCGTGCCAACGTCGGGCTTGCTATCTATGGGAGTACGATCCAGCCAAGCACCATACGCTACTAGAGATCTTTGGCGCGATGGATGAAGATATCTGGAAAGTGCTCTTCAAGGCTGGCGAGACGCCACTGCCCATGACCGAAGATCGCCGGCTGGGCTTAAAACGCCAGGCCAATTCGGTAAGTCTTTTAATGTTTTCAAGGTATATCCTTCACCGGCATATTTTGAGGATGGATCCTAAACTTTCCCATCCACTTCGCCAGGCCTGGATCGAGGTGGCGGGGCGGGTTATCTGTCCGGCTCCGCTTCCAGAGAACCAAGAATTCCCACTTTTGACGAAGATGTTGTTTCCGGCGCCTTATGACGTGCCGGAGAAGAAGGCCAAGAAAGCGGCCAAGGGGACCAGGAGTGGCCTTCGCCGAAAAGGAGCTTCGGACGTGATGTCCGAAGACGAGACTCACTCTTCGTCCGCCGAAGACGACAACGAAGAGGAGGAAGAAGAAGATGACTCCCCACCTGAGGCGGGGAGGAAGAAGAGGGCGGCCTCTAAGAACCTGGAGGCAAAGGCGCCCAAAAGGGGAAAAGGCTCCCCCACGGATAACTCCGCATGGCATGTCGATAGCAGTCCGGAGCGGCCTTCCCGGGCCAAGCCTCGAGCCACATCGTAAGTATCAAAAATCTTTATGCACGCCCGGACGTCCGTCCTTTCTTCCTTGCAATGTTTGAATCGTGTTATTGCAGTCCGGCTCGGGACAACTCTCCGCTATCTTCATCAGAAGGTTCGCTGGACCCAAAGGAGAGGGCCAGCATGTCACCGCCGCCCGCTTACTCCCCATCGGCCAAGGGTGATGATGAGGAGGTGTCTCAAAGGGCCTCCTCGGACCGGGGGGAGGCTCCAAAGATCGTCAGTGTGGCGCCCCAGGATGACTCCCGGGCCGCCGGATACAAGGGGGAAAAAGCCCCTACGGAGACGGACGGTGGGGGCCGAGTCTACTCAAGCCTCAGCCGGATTCTATTCCGGAGACCTATACGACTCCGAGTCCGGCAAACGGCCCTTCCCGAAAGGAAGGGGTGTGCTACCGGTGTCCTCTGTTCAACCGGAGGCGCCGGATCATCTACTGGAAGCGCTGCAAGGTGCCTCCATTGTGGATGAGCACCGTGCCCATATGGGTACGGTGATTGAAAGGGTCCGGTCAGCCAAAAATGGGCTGACTAAAGACTACGCTAGCCTTCTAGCAGGCTTTGAGGTGAGTGACGTAATTGTAAGAAGAATATCACATCATAGACAGTAGCCCCTGATGCTTTGTTCGGTGTCCGGAAAGAAAGCCGAACAGAGGATCAAAATTAATTTTCGTAGGAGTCTAACATAAGGTGTCTATGTGAATAAGCCGGCCTCGTTGCGGGCTACTACCGCTCAAACCGCGGAGGTCTCCGGACTGAAGCAGAAACTGAAGCGGGCCGAGGAAGAGCTCGGCCTCGTGAAGAAGCAGCTGGAGGATAGCCAAGGTATGCAGTAACCTACGTGTATTTTGAAGAATGAATTGTGCAAGCTGACTAAAGTGTCATGAACTTTATTAGGGGCCACGACCGAGGTGGCGGCCCTCAAGAAGGCGTTAGCCGAGGCCGTGGACAAAGCGGCCAAGGAACGCGCCGTGTGCGAGAAGCACGAGGCCCTGGTTAGCAAGGCCCAGCAAGAGCTCCAGGACACCGTCGAGAAGCTCGAGTCCTTGGAGCGCGATTTTAAGACGCAAGAGTCCGAACTTGTGAAGGCCCGTCAGAGCGCACAGGATGCCCGAGCCGAAGCCCAGGGCGCCCTCCAAGAAATTCAGGCGGCCAAGAAGATTACAGCGGGTAAGCCTTTCGCTATGCAAAGCCAGTAGGCGAAGGAAACATTCCTTGCACTGACCCGAATATGGGTTTTTCCAGGGGCGTTCACAAATCTGCCACGCAGCATATCAGATGCTGCCGAGTTTTATCGAGCCGAAGAGCGGATGTCTATGGAGAAGCTGTTCTAGTCTCAATATTTTGGACCAGAACATCCGGTGCCCTTTAGCGACCAGCTGAATCAGCTGGTCGAGCTGCACAAGTCGGCCAAGCTAGCCATGAAGGACCTGATAGTCCGGCTAGGGCCTGCCGAGCCCATACCCAGCAGCTACTTTGGACTTGCGAAGCGGCTCGTGAGTGCCTGCCCATGGCTCGAAGCCATGAAGCGATCGGTCTGCATTGAAGGTGCACAGATGGCATTTGCCCGCGTCAAGACGCATTGGGCGAAGCTGGATGCCAAGAAGCTGGAGACCGAGGGGCCGCCTGAGGGCAAGGAGCATCGTCGACCCGAGCTATATTTTGATGGTGTCCTGGAGGGGTCCCGCCTTGTGGCGGAGCAATGTTCGAAGGATGTTATATTCCCATGAAAACATTCATATTGTCATGTCCTGTAATATGGAACAATGATGTTGTGTAATATAATGCTTTGCGATATAAATTTTACCTCCTGTGCGGCAGTTTATGAAATCTGAGGGTTGACCAGTCATCGGCTTCTGCCCCCATGTAGGTAGTACGGGGGTGTTCGGGATAAATCTAAACACTCTTTACTCCACATTCTGGTCCTTAAAGGAGGTGTTTAGTGCAACGAACAAGGCAATCAGACTATGTGGCCTTTACCGCCCTCACTTAGCCATAGGAGTTTGACGATAAGAAATGCGGCGAAGCCCCTGGTATTCGGAAGACCGAACTAGGGGCGTGACACACGCCTAATCGGGAAAACCGATTCTTCGCATGAAGCGTTGAAAATCTCTAACGATTTGGGACCTCTCGAACAGCTGACCAGCTCTCGCCGCATCATGACAGTCAGTTTTTGGCTTTCTCTACTAGGGTGCTCGTCCGGAAGAACCGGGACACAATCGCAGTAGTTCTCCCTTTACTACCCTAGCCGATAGCGGAACGTAAGGTAGTAAGCACAGGAGCCGGGCAACCCAACTAGACCAAAGACATGATTCGGAGCTGATGCATATAATGCTATAAGTTCGGGGTGACGAACTATACTGTAAAAGTGTTCAGACTTTTATTGCCGTAATGTGGGGCGTGATGGAGCCCCTGGCGTAATCATACGTACCAAAGTGTACGTGTGCAATGAGTAATGAAGGAAAAAGGAGAAAAATTAAGTAATAAGCTGATGCGACCCTTTATTTGTGATGTGATTAACACGCCGAGGCGTACTTGTACAAGTAATGCGATAAGCGAGTAAGGCTATTTGACATGCCGTGACCAAGGGCGAGCTAGGTATGCAAAACAAGTATGGCAATCGTTAGCAGAGATCACCTGGGGATTTCCTTGTACGCCAGAGCTCCTTGCCTCCTTGGTGTGTTCTGCAGGCGGGTCGTCCGAATAGACCTCGAAAAGCCCGAAATAAAAAGGGAAAGTAAAGGTGTGCGAATCCCAGGGTCGGTCGAGCCGCACTGTGGGTCACGAGCTTAGTATGCCTCCGTCAGTACCCCTGGGGTTTTGAGTGCGTAATTATGTACGTGCGGTACGGATGCTAGTCCCTCGTCGGGGCTGGGACGGAGGCCGAATTACTAATTGGGCTTTTGACAAGCCGAGCTGTCCTGTTGCAGTGTAGTCCGGACCCTCTTGATGATGTCCAGGGGCTCGGCGGCCGGATTATAGCACTGCTTGAGAAGGCCGCTCTGTACTTCTGCTGCTAGGGCGGCGGTGTGTTCCTATGTACGGAGGGATCGTTCCGTGTTTCCATTTATTGTAATGATGCCGCGTGGACCGGGCATTTTGAGCTTGAGATAAGCGTAATGTGGCACCGCGTTGAATCTAGCAAACGCGGTTCGTCCGACCAGTGCATGGTAGCCGCTGCGGAAAGGGGCGATATCGAAGATTAGCTCTTCGCTTCGGAAGTTGTCCGGGGAACCGAAGACCACCTCCAGCGTGATTGAGCCCGTACAACGGGCCTCTACGCCTGGTATGACTCCTTTAAATGTAGTATTTGTGGGCTCGATTCGTGAGGGATTAATGCCCATTTTGCGCACTGTATCCTCATAGAGCAGGTTGAGGCTGCTACCACCGTCCATTAGGACTCGTGTGAGGTGAAATCCATCGATGATTGGGTCAAGGACCAGTGCGGCCGAACCGCCATGACGGATAATAGTTGGATGATCTCGACGATCGAAGGTGATCGGAAATGACGACCATGGATTGAATTTTGGACGACTGGCTCTACCGCATAGATGTCCCTGAGTGCGCGCTTGCGCTCCCTTTTGGGGATGTGTGTAGCATATATCATATTCACCGTTTTGACTCGAGGGGGAAACTTTTTCTGTCCTCCAGTGTTCGGCTGCCGGGGCTCTTTGTCGTCGTCCTCGCTTTGTGATCCCGTTTTCTTGCTTTCTGCATTTGACTTGCTGGCTTGCTTGAAAACCCGGCAATCTCTGCTGGTATGATTGGCTTCTTTGTCTGGGGTGCCATGTATCTGGCACGGACGATCGAGTATGTGGTCCAAGCTGGATGGTCCCTCGCTGTTCCTTTTATAAGGCTTCTTCCGCTGGTCGGACTTGGAGCCACTGAATCCGGCGTGAACTGCCGTGTCATCGGTGTTATTGCCATTACTTCGGCGTTTGTGTTTATTGCGCCGGAGCTTGCCGGTGCTGTTTTTGGCCTCAGAGGGGCCTGCCTTGTTGGCTGTGTTTGTACTACGAGCCAGCCAACTATCCTCACCCGCGCAAAAGCGGGTCATGAGTGCCGTGAGGGCTGCCATAGACTTCGGCTTTTCTTGGCCGAGGTGGTGGGCAAGCCATTCGTCGCGGATGCTGTGTTTGAAGGCCGCTAGGGCTTCGGCATCCGGACAGTCAACGATCTGGTCCTTTTTGGTTAGGAACCTAGTCCAGAATTTTCTGGCTGATTCACCAGGTTGTTGAACTATATGACTTAAGTCATCAGCGTCTGGTGGCCGAACACAAGTGCCTTGGAAATTGTCAAGAAAAGCTTCTTCCAAGTCCTCCCAACTGCCGACGGAATTTTCTGGCAGGCTATTTAGCCAGTGTCTAGCTGGCCGTTTTAATTTTAGTGGGAGGTATTTGATGGCGTGGAGGTTGTCTCCTCTGGCCATTTGAATGTGGAGAATAAAATCTTCGATCCACACTGCGGGATCAGTTGTTCCGTCGTATGATTCTATATTGACGGGCTTGAACCCCTCGGGGAATTTGTGATCCAGTACTTCATCTGTGAAGGAGAGAGGGTGTGCGGCGCCTCTATAGCGGGCCACGTCACGGTGCACCTCCGGTGAAGTTCGTGTGCGGTTATCGGCCTGGGCGTGACTGGGTTTGTCACGTCCGAATAAGTAGCCGTCATCCCGAGTTGGGAAGCGTCCTCGCGATCCGTAGATTGATCTGCTGTGTCCTGCTCTACTGTCCAGGTCCTGCTGAAGGTCGTATGTATGGTCCTGAGCTGTTCTGTCCCTTTTTTTATGAGGCGGTGGGGCGGGCTGTTGTTTGGCCTGAGTTGCCGTTTTATCCCGACCGCGGGGTGGTCGGTCTGCCGCACTATCCCGACCGCGTGGTGGTCGTTCCGCATTACGCGAGGGAGGTATGTGATCTGGTGCCTCCTCATCGAACTGAGGTAGCAGTCTGCGCTTTGGGTAACTCTTGGCTGGGCGCTTGAGGCCGTATTCTTCCGCTGCTAGGACATCGGTCCATCTGTCAATGAGTAGGTCTTGATCAGCTTGGAGCAGCTGCTGCTTTTTCTTCAGGCTTCTTGTAGTAGCTATTAGCTGGCGCTTGAAGCGCTCCTGCTCGAAGGGTGCCTTAGGCACGATGAAATCCTCGCTGCCGAGGCTCTCCTCATCCTCGGAGACTGGACGATAACTATCGTCATCCGGGTCATTGGGCATGGCCTGTTTATTAGGGTTATCTTGCCTGTTGTCTTGTTCCTCCTGTTTGGATGCAGCTCCAACAGGGTCTTCATTGTTTTCGGCGTCGCGCGGAGTACTATTTTCTCCGGTGCCAGTGTTGCCATCTTTTGAGCGACGAGGATTAGAATGGCGTTTAGGGCGTCGGCGCTTGGACTGTGTATCAGAAGGTTTATTTGCAACTGGATCTTCTTTGTCATTGCCGCTAGTTTTTTAGGTGTGTCAACCATGTACACATCGTATGAAGAGATGGTCGTCCAACGTCCAGTGAATGGCAGGTCTTGGCCTTGCTCCTTTTCGGCATCGTCGTCCATAACGTCGATGTCTTCGGAGCCATAATCAAGCACGTCGGTTAGGTCATCGACAGTGGCTATAAAGTGGGTGGCGGGTGGGAAGCAAAATTCCCCATCATCAGCCTCTAGCTCGAACTGAACATAGTTCGGCTGTGAGTCCTTCTCCAAGGACAAATTGTTTAAAGAGTTTAGCACATCACGCAAAGGTGAGTGCTGGAAGATGTCTGCGGTGCTGAATTTGAAAATCGATAACCGATCCAGCTCGGTGTCCGGAGGCGTACATGGTCCGGAACTTATAGCCGGAGACGAGTCCGGAGTTCCGTTGATGCAAATATTGTAGGGTGTCGAGTCTGTGTGCGGCTCCAACGCCGCGGACTCTGCGGCCTCGGATGGCACGATCTGCTCCGGCTCTAAGGCCGTTGCAGCAACAGGAACCATCTCTTGGATGTGACCCAATGACAGATTTAAGTCATGTTCATCAGAGCGAGGGGGAGCTTTCGTCGCGGTCTCGAATCCATTGAAGATCAAGTCTCCACGGATATCCGCGATGTAGTTCAAGCTTCCAAATCTGACCTGGTGGCCAGGGGCGTAGCTATCGATCTGCTCCAGGTGGCCAAGCGAGTTGGCCCGCAGTACGAAGCCACCGAATACAGAAATCTATCCGGGGAGGAAGGTTTCTCCCTGGACAGCGTCACTATGGACGATCGAAGGGGCCATCGAACCTTTTGTCGATGACACAGTGGAACTCTCAATGAAAGCACCAATGTCGGTGTCAAAACCGGCGGATCTCGGGTAGGGGGTCCCGAACTGTGCGTCTAAGGTCGATGGTTGCAGGAGACGGGGGACATGATGTTAACCCAGGTTCGGGCCCTCTCTATGGAGGTAATACCCTACTTCCTGCTTGATTGATCTTGATGAATATGAGTGTTACAAGAGTTGATCTACCACGAGATCGTAATGGCTAAACCCTAGAAGTCTAGCATGTATGACTATGGTAATGAGTATATCTTATCCGGACTATGCCCTCCGGTTTATATAGACATCGGAGGGATCTAGGGTTACATAGAGTCGGTTCCATAAGAAGGAATCTTCATAGTCGGTCTCCAAGCTTGCCTTCACGCCAAGGAGAGTCCAATCCGTACACGGGTAGAGTCTTCGGCCTTCATGTCTTCACAGCCCATCAGTCCGGCCCACGGATAACAGGCCGGACGCCCGAGGACCCCTTAGTCCAGGACTCCCTCACCGCCCCCTCGCCGAGATCAAGGCGCAACCTCCCGGACGCCGACTGGTGGTGTCCGCGACATACGAGAACAAGAGCCGGCTGCTAGCTGCAGCCGCACGCGCATCACCATCGAGCGCGACCAAGATGGCCGCCCACGAGCAGTGGAACGACGGGACGATTTTCCGCCTCCTCCTCCTCCTCGGAGGGAGGGGCGTGCTTTCCCGCCACCTGTTGACCACCCAACTCTCAGCGACCGGCTGGGCCGCCGAGAGGGAATCGGAGAGAACGACGCCTGCCACCGGATCGACCGTCTCAATTGATCCCTAGCGCTAGAAGAGGAAGACGCGCTGGGCCCCCCTTGTTTTGTCCCCCGCATCCGCGACGAGCCCTTTCCCAAAGGGTTCACGCTTCCACGAGATACGCCCAAGTACGACGGCTCTGTGAAGCCGGAGGACTGGCTGGTCGACTACTCCTCGGCCGTTAGCATAGCGAATGGCAACAAGCGCGTTGCCGTAAAGTACGTTCCGCTCATGCTCCAGGGCATGGCTCGGACATGGCTGAACAGCCTGAAGCCCCACAGTATCAACAGTTGGGTAGATTTCACTGAAGTCTTGGTCCGCAACTTCACCAGTACCTACAAGCGGCCGCTCAAGCCTCGCCAGCACTCATTGTGCGTCCAAGGACCCAACGAGTCCAGCCGCGACTACCTAACGCGGTGGGCTGAACTGCGCAACTCCTGCGAAGGGGTGCACGAGGTCCAAGCAATCGAGTACTTCACTGCCGGGTGCCGAGAGGGCACCTTACTCAAGCACCGACTCCTCTGCGACGAGCCGACCACACTCGACAAGCTTCTGATCATAGCAGACAAGTACGCCATTTCCGACTCTTCCATGAAGTCGGAGCTCTGCGTGGATACTTCTGGGAAGGTGCTCCCTCCGGCTCCTCAGACGCCGGCTGGAGACAACAGTCGGCGCCAGCAGCCGAACGACAACAAGCACAAGGCCCAGCAGCCGGCTTCCACCAGCCGGCAGGTGGCGACAGTTGAGGACCAGCAACCTAAAGGACAACCCCTCCCCAAGCGCCAGAAGGGCGGCAAGCCAGTTTGGTTGCCTGCTTTCTCCTTTGAGCAGACCCTCGATGCCCCTTGCAATTTCCACAGCGGGGCGAAGCCGTCCAACCATACAACTCGGAAATGCCACTGGCTCGTCTACATCGTCAAGGGAGAAGGACTCCCCCCCCGCCTGCTGGCTCGGCGGCTCCACCTCCCCAGCAGCCGGCCGCCCATCCAACAGTCGGCGCAATCCAAGATGATTACCTTGAAGAGCATGGTGCTTACATTGTCTTCACCAGCGTTGCCAATGACTGACACATCCGGCGTCAGCAGCACCGAGAAGTGAACGCAGTCGCCTCAACTGCTCCAGAGTTCATGCACTGGTCTGAGAAGCCTATCAGTTGGAGCTGAGCTGACCACCCGGAAGTGATGCCTTCCCCAGGTTCTTATGCCCTGGTATTGGATGACACCCTTGCAACGGAGATGCGAGCTGCTTGTTTCTCCCGGGTTCTGATAGATGGCGGTAGCAGCATCAACATCATTTACCATGACACCATGGAGAAGTTGAACATCAAAGAGAAGCAGCTGCTGCCCAGTCGGACTGTGTTTCATGGCATTGTGCCCGGCTTGTCCTGCTCACCAATCGGCAAAGTCAAGATAGATGTCCTCTTCGGAGACAAGGATCATTTCCGCCAAGAAGTGTTTTGGGTTGAGGTGATTGACCTGGAGAGTCCTTACCACATGGTCCTAGGCCGGCCTGCCCTAGCCAAGTTTATGTCGGTACCTCATTACGCTTACCTCAAGATGAAGATGCCAAGAACCAAGGGCATTATCATGATCAATGGAGACTATGAGAAGTCGTCCGGTTGTGCTGTAGCCAACAGCCGGCTGGCCGAGTCGCTCATGATTGTGGCTGAGAAGAAGCTCCTGGACCGGGTGGTGGCCATGGCCGGCAAGCAGCCGGACCTGTCACCAGATCCCAAAGAGTCAGAGATTGAGGGCTCCTTCAAGCCGGCCAAATAAAGGAAGAAGATTCCCTTGGACCCTGAGCACCCGGAGAGGCATGCTGTCATAGGTGCCAACCTTGACTTTAAATAGGAAAGCGAGCTCGTCGATTTCCTCCGTGAGAATCGGGACATCTTTGTATGGTCTCCCAAAGACATGCCGGGTGTTCCAACGGATTTCGCCGAGCACAAGCTACATGTTAGAGCAGACGCCAAACCAGTCAGACAGCCCCTCAGCCGACTGTCGGAGGAGAAGAGAAGAATTGTTGGTGAAGAGATTGCCCGCCTGTTGGCAGCCGACTTTATCATGGAAGTTTTCTTCCCAGAATGGCTTGCCAACCCAGTCCTTGTACTGAAGAATAACAACAAGTGGCGCATGTGCATTGATTACACTAGTCTCAACAAAGCCTGCCCCAAGGATCCGTTTGCGTTACCCCGGATTGACCAAGTGATAGACTCCACAGCCGGATGCGAGCTGTTGAGTTTCTTGGATGCCTACTCAGGTTACCACCAGATCAAGTTGAACCCGGCAGACCGCCTGAAGACCGGCTTCATCACACCATTCGGAGCCTTCTGCTACCTGACCATGACATTTGGCTTGAGGAATGCTGGTGCCACGTTTCAGTGTTGCATGTAGAAGTGCCTCCTCAAGCAACTCGCCAGAAATGCCCACGTCTATGTAGACGATATCGTGGTGAAGACGGAGAAGCGAGGTACCCTCTTGGAGGATCTCAATGAAACTTTTGAAAATCTGTGCCGGTTTCAGATCAAGCTCAACCCAGAGAAATGCGTCTTTGGAGTACCAGCCGGCCAGCTCCTCGGCTTCCTGGTCTCAGAGCGCGACATCGAGTGCAACCCTGTGAAGATCAAGGCCATCGAGAGGATGGAGAAACCCACCCGAATGAGAGACGTTCAGAAGTTCACCGGCTGTTTGGCATCCATCAGCCGCTTCATCAGTCGGCTGGGCGACAAGGCTATTACCCTGTACCAGCTCAAGAAGAAGACCACTCATTTCGAGTGGAATGACAAGGCGAATGAAGCTTTTCTCCAGCTGAAGAAGATGTTGACCACGCTGCCTGTCCTGGCGGCTCCTGCTGCTAAAGAACCTATGTACCTATACATCGCCGCCACCAGCCGGGTGGGCAGCACTGTTATGGTGGTAGAGCTCCCAGAAGACGGCAGAGCATAGCCGGTCCAGAGGCCCATGTACTATTTGAGCGAGGTGCTGTCAACCTCGAAGCAGAACTACCCTCACTACCAGAAGATGTGCTACGGCGTGCACTTTGCCGCCAAGAAGCTGAAGCCATACTTTCAAGAGCATCCAATCACGGTTGTCTGCACTGCCCCACTTGCCGAGATCATTGGCAACAGAGATGCATTTGGCCGAGTAGCCAAATGGGCCATCGAGTTGGCCCCATACACCATCTTTTACCAGCCACGCACCGCCATCAAGTCCCAAGCACTGGCCGACTTCCTTGTTGACTGGGACGAGACCCAGTACCTGCCGCCAGCTCCAAACTCCACTTATTGGCGGGTGCACTTCGATGGCTCAAAGATGTGCACCAGCTTGGGAGCCGGCATTGTTCTCACTTCTCCCAAAGGCGGCAAGCTCAGATACACATTGCAAATCCATTTCGCCGCCTCCAACAATGTAGCCGAATATGAAGCACTAATACACGGCCTCCGGCTGGCCAAAGAGAACGGCATCCGCCGGATCCTGTGCTACGGTGACTCCGACTTGGTGGTCCAACAGTCGTCTGGTGACTGGGACGCCAAGGATGCAAACATGGCGAGCTACCGTTTCCTCGTCCAGCACCTCAGCGGATACTTTGAAGGGTGTGAGTTACTTCACGTGCCACGAAACGACAACGAGCAGGCAGACACCTTGGTACGGATCAGCTCCACCCGTCAAGCAGTACCAGCCGGCGTTTCTCTTCAGTGCCTCCACAAGCCGTCGATCAAGCCTTCTCCGGAATCTGAGTCCATCTTCGTACCGGCCCCTCCCGAAGCAGTCGGATCTGACTCAGGGGCTGCAGCAGCCGGCCCGGGGACTTCAGCAGGTGGCGCGGGGACTGCGACAGTCGCACCTAGCCCGGGGACTTCACAACCTGGCTTGGGGGCTGCAGCAGTCGGCCCGGGGACTGCACCAAGCGGCTCGGGGACTGCAGCAGCCGCACCCGGCCCGGGGACTTCACAACCCGGCCCGGGCGCTGCAGCTGTCGGCCCGGGGACTTCAGCAACACAGCAAGTGGCAATCAATTCCAACCCCCCGCCTCCCAACCCAAGCGCCCTCGTACAAGTGGCCGTAGTGGCAGTACAAGAAATTCAAACACCGTCATGGGCAGAGCCCATCCTCAAGTTTCTGGTGAATAGAGAGCTGCCGGCCGATGAGATCTCGGCCCGGCAAGTGCAGCGCTGAGCAGGAGCCTACACGATAGTAAACAGAGAGCTCGTCAGGCGCAGCATGACTGGAGTCTTCCAGCGCTGCGTAGAATCAGGGAAAGGCCAAGCAATCCTCAAAGATATCCACCAAGCCGAGTGTGGCCACCACGCGGCCTCGAGATCCCCTGTTGCCTAGGCTTTCCGCCATGGTTTCTTTTGGCCGACTGCATTGGAAGACGCCAAGGAATAGGTCAAGCATTGCAAAGGGTGTCAGAAGTTCAGCTCCCAACAACATCTACGAATCAGAGGTAAAAGAATAGCACAAAGGATCGAACTCATACCCTAGTTCGGCGGAGTACACTACGGCGGCAACGGAGGGGAAGAATTCTGTTGACAGCGATGGAAACCAGCGGGGGGGAGGTCGCTGGCGGCGAGAAGACGATCCGGAGACCCGAGGCGGCAGAGCAGGATACGCGCGGGTTGAGGGGTTTTGAAGAAATTTCCAAAATCTCACCCGTGGATATATATATCCCGACCCTGTCGGTGTGACCAAGTGGAACAACTCGGTGGCACCGAGATGCAGAATCGCAAGCGGTTACTGCAACTCGGTGTGACCGAAAAGTTCAAATCGGTTGCACCGAGATTGAAAACCTAGATCAACTTTGCGATCTCGGTGTGACCGAAATGGATGACTCGGTCATACCGAAACACACAAAGAGGTTTTGGAAGTTTAAGTCTATGACGAATCAGGGACTCCAAGTGCTCCTCACACAGAGTGGTTCGAATCTGACTTGATCAAACTTTGTGATGTAGCATGAATAGAGTTTGAGACGAGAAAAGCATAGATAGCTAGAGGGAGTTCTTAGGCATTCTTGTCCATCCATTTGGCAAAAAGAGAAAGAGCCAAACAATCAAAGCAACAAATGGATGTCCTCGAATGAGTAAAATATGCATCCAACATGCTCACACAATAAAATGACAAATGAAATATGTGACAAAGCATGCACAAACACTATAGCATCTATCAGGCAATTTGGCGATGACTAGGTCATCTATATATGAGTATATTGACTTAGGAGTCAAATGAGAACATTTGATCATAGGTCATACTCATCGTTTAAGCACAAGTGGGGTTGCCACTTTTACATAAAGCACTTTGTGCTCACATCATTAGAGTTCCTTTACCTCAATTGATTAGAGTAAAGCTCCCCCTAGATGTGATATCCCCCCTAAGAGGGATGAACTAACCTTGGGTTTTCTCGATGATGACTTCATGTAGGTGTTGAAGATGTGGGTGCTCGATGTTGATGTAGATCATTCGGAGCAATCCTTTGGAGTGAGTTGCACTTTCAATACCTACACGGGTTAGTCCCACAAGGAACAAGCAAGGATATCCATAGAAATAGAGTGATATTCACATGAGATGATGTCCATGAATGCATTAGGTTACCTTGTCCCTTGTCTTACCAACAAAAGGGTTTGTGACTCCTTGAACTAGTGCAAGATATGGAAGTTGTTTGCACTTGTCCTTGCCAAAATGATAAGAGTGAAGAATGTTGGCTGAGTCACCCTCAAGAACTCTCTAGTTCTTCTTCTTCGAGATCCACACCATCTTGATGGGAATCCTTGGAGTTGTAGTCGTACTTGATGAAGTGGAACTTGATGTAGTCTTGGGAACCCACTTGACCAAGGCCTTAGGTGCTTCTTCAAATGCATCAATCTCCTCTTGAAGCTTGTCCTTGCCTTTTAGCTTGTGGTCTTGTGGTGGAAGATCATCTTGAGCTTGTGTTCCTTGGAAAGAAGTAGGATCATACTTCTCTTGTTGAGGAACAAACTTCGTCTTGGGGTATTGATCTTCTTCCCACTCAACTCCATTGGCATTGAACTTTTGTTCAAAACCAACACCTTGATTCTTCCGTTGTCTTCCTTGCTTGCGTACAATTTCCTCAAATTGCTTACTTCCGGCAAGACTCTTGTAAACACCTTTCTCTATAATTCCCTTCAATAAGCTATTTTCTTGCTCAAGTGTAACTTGGCTAAGAGAATCATTAGTGGAATCAAGAGAACTACTAGAAGCAACAACATTGGATCTAGCATGATTGTTGTTACTACTAGAGGAAGAATCTTTCTTGTTTTTGTAGCTAGATTTAACTTGTGGCATGTAAGTAGACAAGAGTAAACGCTTGGCAATGTAAGAAGAACTTTTCTTGCGAAGATCATCATTGATTGCTTTTAAGAACTCATGCTCTTGCTCAAGGTTGAGCTTTTCAAAGCGTAGCTTCTCATGAGTCTTTAAAAGTTCTCAATGATCTTCCAAGGTAGTTTCATGAGCTAACTTAAGAGTGTTTAGTTCTTTAGTTAGACGCTCAATCTCCTTCTTATCATTGGCATTCGTTTTATCTTGATTATCATGATTAATAGCAAGTTCATCATAGTTCTCATAACTAGAGTTGTCAACAAGTAAATCATCATCTCCTAGCAAATCATCTTCATCACTATTAAAATCAACATACTTGGGGTGTGTTACCTTTGGACCTTTAGCCATGAAGCATCTTCCAATTCCTTCATTTGGTGAGTCAAATATGTCATAGGAGTTGCTTGTCACAAGAGCTAGACCGGCAACACCTTCATCTTGAGTATATTCAGAGTCGGAGTGATAACTTCTTTCGGAGTGATGGTCAGAGTCGGAGCCGGATACCCATTCACCAACATGAGCTTGATGTCTTCTTTTTGTGTAGCTCTTTGATGATTTGTCCTTCCTCTCCGAATCCTTGCTTCTCCGAGAGGTTCTTCGTTCATAACGATCATCTCTACTCCTTCTCTCTCTTGGCGGTGATTCTTCTCTCCTACTCCTTCTTTTGGGAGAATCTTCTCTTCTTTTGTAGGGAGCCGTACACTCATTGGAGTAGTGTCCGGGTCTTCCACAATTGTAGCCATTTCGTTCACGACTTGAAGATCTCTTGTCATTGTAGGACCTTGACTTGGAGCTTCTTTCCTTGCTTCTACTCTTGTAGAATTTGTTGAAGTTCTTCACCATTAGGCTCAATTCTTCATTGAAGGTTTGTTTCTCACTTGATGATGTGGGAGCTTCACATGAGGCTTTGTAAGCACCACTTGACTTGTTGTGGAGCTCTTCCTTATCCTTAAGTGACATCTCGTGAGCGACAATTCTTCCAATAACTTCTGTTGGCTTGAGATATTTGTAATTGGGCATCATTTGGATCAATGTGCACATGATATCATATTTTCCATCCAAGGCTCTTAGGATCTTCTTGATGATGAATTTATCATTCATCTCTTCACTTCCTAAGCCGGCAATCTAATTTGTGATGAGAGCAAGCCTAGAGTACATTTCAGCGACACCTTCACCATCCTTCATTTTGAACTTGTCAAGTTGACTTTGAAGCACACCCAATTTGGATTCCTTGACGGAGTCGGTACCTTCGTGCATATGAATCAAAGTATCCCAAATTTCCTTTGCATTCTCAAGACGGCTGATTTTGTTGAATTCTTCGGGGCACAATCCGTTGAAGAGAATATCACAAGCTTGAGCATTGTATTGCAGCATCTTCAACTCTCCCGCGGTAGTTTCACGGTTCGGTTCTCTCCCATCAAAGAATTCACCTTGCAAGCCAATACACACCATAGCCCAAACGGCGGGGTTATGTCCAAGAATATTCATTTTCATCTTATGCTTCCAACTAGCAAAATTAGTACCATCAAAGTAAGGACCTCTACGGTGGTAATTTCCCTCGCTAGACGCCATACTCTCCTAGGTTGTGAAACCAAGGCTATGATCACCAAAAGCTATGGAAATCAAAGCAAATGGAGAACAAATCTCTGATACCACTTGTAGGATCGGAAGTATGTCTAGAGGGGGGGTGATTAGACTACTTAACCAAATAAAAATCTAGCCTTTTCCCAATTTTAGTTCTTGGCAGATTTTAGCAACTTAGCACAAATCAAGTAATCAACCTACACGTGCAATTCTAAGAGTATAGCAGCGGAATGAAAAACAATTGTATATGAAGGTAAAGGGAGGAGTTTGGAGGGAGCAAACGCAATGTAGACACGGAGATTTTTTATCCGTGGTTCCGATAGGTGGTGCTATCGTACATCCACGTTGATGGAGACTTCAACCCACGAAGGGTAACGGTTGCGCGAGTCCACGGAGGGCTCCACCCACGAAGGGTCCACGAAGAAGCAACCTTGTCTATCCCACCATGGCCATCGCCCACGAAGAACTTGCCTCACTAGGGTGGATCTTCACGAAGTAGGCGATCTCCTTGCCCGTACAAACTCCTTGGTTCAACTCCACAATCTTGACGGAGGCTCCCAAGTGACACCTAGCCAATCTAGGAGACACCACTCTCCAAAAGGTAATAGATGGAGTGTTGATGATGAACTCCTTGCTCTCGTGTTTCAAATGATAGTCTCCCCAACACTCTTGGATTTGTTGGAAAGATGGTTTGAGTGGAAAGCAACTTGGGGAAGGCTAGAGATCAAGATTTATGTGGTTGGAATGGAATATCTTGACCTCAACACAAGTGTAGGTGGTTCTCTCTCAGAAAATGTATGTTGGAAGTGTAGGCATGTTCTGATGGCTCTCTCCACGAATGAATAGTGGGTGGAGGGGTATATATAGCCTCCACAGAAAATCTAACCATTACACACAAATTACCAAACTCAGTGGGACCGAATCATGAAACTTAGTCAAACCGACTTAGTTCAGAATGTGAACGTTAGGATTTTCGGTGATACCGACATGTCAACTCGGTGGGACCGATGTCGTTGGGGTTCGGGCATAACGTAATTTCGGTAAGACCGATTACACAAACTCGGTGGGACCGATTTTGGTAATAGACAAACAGAGAGTTGGTCAGGCAAACTCGATGGGACCGATTCGCTCATCTCGGTTAGACCGAAACGTTACGAAGGGGAAACAGAGAGTTTGCATTGCAATCTCGGTGGGACCGATCACTCATCTCAGTTGGACCGAAATGTTACAAAGGGAAATATAGAGATTGCAATCCCATCTCGGTGAGACCGAGAGCCCTATCGGTGAGACCGAAGTGACTAGGGTTTGTGGCAGTGGCTATGTCAAGAGAACTTTGTGGTGCCAGATAGAAGATTTTGGTGGGGCCGAGTTTGACTTTTGGTTTGGGACATATGTGGAAATGAGAAACTAGTTGAGGGTTTTTGGAGCATATCACTATGCATTTTGAGCAAGTAACTCATTAAGCAACACCTCACCCCCTTTTAATAGTATTGGCTTTTCCTATGGACTCAATGTGATCTTGGATCACTAAAAGTAAAATGTAGATTCTTGTGCTTTGAGCTTGAGCCATTCTTTTGTCCTTAGCATTTTGAGGGGTCCACTTTCCAATCCATGCCATGCCAATCATTGAGCTTTGCTGAAATATTTATCTTGAAATAGCATTAGCTCAATGAGCTATATGTTGTTAGGAATTACCAAAACCACCCAGGGATAGTTGCACTTTCACCTTTTTTATACATTAATTGAGTTTCTGGTCATTTAATATGCATAATTCAACTTTGAACTACAAGCACATGCTCCAGCATCAAAGTTGGTTGAAAAATCACATGTGTGTTCTTGGGTGAATTTCTAGGTCCCATGCAAGAAATGGGACTGAAATTCAAACATATGGGCGTCGTGGCTCGGCCAGAAACATTGAGAAACTTGGTTTTCTAATCCTGTAAATCCAAAACACGCATGAAAATCATGAAACTTGGCTCGGTGTCATGACATAGCACCAACATGTTGTGGTAACTTTGCTGTCCGATTTGCGAAGGTGCACACATTAACAATAAACAAAGTCATTTTGGAACAAGTGATGTCATGTTACAATCGGAAACACAAGTAATATTGAAACCGAGGCGTTCTACTTACCATTTACGTGCCGCCACGCGTCCCGTTTTTTTATTGGCTAGGAGGCGTCGTGCGGGGTAGCTACTTGAGTCCGGGAGGCGTGCGATCAGACCCCTGCGCATGCTTATCGGGAGGAGAGCCCTTTGAACTCCATTTGACGCCCACCTCTCTCCCACTGTCTCCACTCATGGCGCCCGAGCTGCTGTTTAATGGTGTGTCTATGTCTCACTCGACTGAGATTTAAGAGAGAAAAAAGAAAATCTGAAAAGAAAATTTTGCACGGATCTTGATGTAAGATTTGGCGGACCCACTACAGAAAAAGACACTTCCGTGATGATACGTGTTTGTCACAGTAGGTCGCATTTTTTTTCATGCATGTACATCCATGAAAAATTTATGACAGAATCAAGATATTCATACCTGTGCTGTCGTAGGAGTGTTCCATGACATTACCAAAATTATCATCACGGAAGTGTCCACTTCCATGACGATAAATCGCGCGTCACAGAAGTGCTTTCGTCAAGGATGACGGACACGTGGCATCCACCATAACGGAACGCCGCTAAGCCATCGGGTCTGCTTTTGGATCCGATAACCTGTTAACAGCCCCGACGAATGGGGATTTTCCACGTGTAAAATTATCATTGGCTGGAGGAAACACGTGTCGGCTCACCGTTGGGACAGATGTCATCCACTCATTGGACCCAAAGCGCATATGATACGTTGACACGTGGCACGGCCCAACAGAGGCCCATATAGGTTAAAAAGGCCGGCCCAGGCAAAGGCCCGTAGTACTTACTCACGTACTAGTGGGCCAGCCCAATAATGTCATGCTTAATAAAGGCCCATTTACGGCCCGAAGCCAGATCTGGCCCGTTAATTGTTCGCCGAATATTTGGGCCCATTTACGGCCCGAAGCCAGATCTGGCCCGTTAATTGTTCATCGAATATTTGGGCCCAATTACATCCTAGTGACTTTCGGCCTGTTAGAGGCCCAATGTAGACATGGGCCCATTTCAGCCCGGTGTGACTTTCGGCCTGGGAATGGCCCGTGCTGCCCATGGGCCATATATGGTCCGACGGGACATCGGGCCCACTAACGGCCCGTGATAAAGGTGGCAACAGTTAAGCCCAATGTGACTTTGGGCCTGTTAAAGCCCTGTCGCATAATTCGGCCCGTTGATGTCTGTACTAAGCTTTCGGCCTCTTAAAGGCCCATGACATCAGTGGGCCAACTAAGGCCCGAGATATGTTTCGGCCTGGTAACTGCCCGTGATATAACTGGGCCCAAAAAGGCCCGGTTTAGATTTCAGCCTGTTGAAGGCCCGTCGATGACTAGTGAAAATTGAGGTCCAATATGCATTTCGGCCTGCTAAAGGCCCATGGTTTCATCTAGGCCGTAAAAGGCCAGTACAATATTCAGCCTGTTAATGGCCCAACGCTACCAGGGCCAAACAAAGCGCTGGGTCCACAAAAGGCCCAACTAAAATATAGGCCGGTGTAAGTTGTGGGCCTCGCGCAAAGTGTGAAGGCCCCAATCATTCGGGCCCAAGAATGATGCAGGCCAGCCCAATTGTGGCCCCCTAAACACCTGGCCCGTTAGAGGCGAATGTTTCACCCTGGTTGACTACATCTGATTTTTTTTCAGATAGCAAATGATGGCGGTAACTAGTAGGAATTTAGAACAAACCTACTCTATACAATAAAGAAATTACGGCATAGTAACTAAGAATAAACCTACACTGTACAATAAAGGATTTATGGTATATTACATCCACTGGGCATCGAAGTTCGCCACCAGTGATCATAAAGCGCAACGAAGAAGCAGATTACAAAAACTGGGCACCATTGCAGCGTTACAAAATAATACTGAACCGAGACCACTTCCAAGACAGTTCAAGAAAGGTTAGCCTTGCGCGGGAACTGCTGCGCAAGCTGCTGAGCAAGGCTGTGAGACAGGCCTAGCATGTCGGTCATAGCTTCCAGGTGTAGCTGTTCAGCGATGAGGTTCTCATTGGTGTTCTCCGCAATCTTTCTTAGAGATAGGACTTCAAGTCAAAGTTGAGTTGCAGAATGCCTTTCTGCTAGAACTTGGGACTGAAGAAGTCGAACTGATTCAGACAACGAATTCTGTGAGCTTGTTTGACTGCTAGTCTCAAGTAACTTGAACACTGCATCAAGACAAGACTTTGGGGTTGTCTCGCTATCTTCAAGATGTTTTGCCTTCTTTGCTGCAATATATGTTGGGTTTGTCGCACAGCCTTCAGCAGACTTGTGCATGCCATCGGGCATATCACCCTGAAACAAAGCAGAGAGATGATAGGTTTTGCACGTGTATAAACAAAGATGATAACTGTGCTGTCAATTCCATCCAATTTCAAATTAGAAAATAAAGAGTACGTTCAAAATATCAATAGCATAATTTGGCATTGTTCATAATATAGGGAGCTTCACCACACTACTGGATTACCATGTCAACAAAACAAGCATATATGAAGGGCAAAGAAAATCATTGTATCTATTTTGGTTAATGTGCATGGCATGTTGTTCATATCATCAGCCACATCAGTAAGATAAAACAGGAGATGACAAGGTGCAAACGTGGGCTGCTTCACCACACACTGGATTATAGATCCACAAAACAAGCATACGTATAGGGAGTATTGAGTAATGTGCATGGTATGAATAAGGAATTTGGTTTTACAAGTAAAAATTAGAACTTACGGTTCTTGCGAACATGCATTTTGGTAGAAACAGCAAACTAAACAGTAGTAAATGATAGGGAGTATGAGCAAATTAAACAGCAGTTGAGGATAAAGGCTTTAGAAGGACTGACTTACATTAACAGTTAACATCAGCTTTATAATGCCCTTCTCCATGTCAAGGGAAGGATAACTCAAGAATTTCAGCACAGAATCTTCTTCATAAGCATTGCCTGTACTCTACATTTTGTAGAGAGTAATTATAGATATGATAATACTGGAAGGGATAGAGGATAATGAAGATAAGATGCAGATTGATGCTACATAATCAACTACCAATCCCTGGAAGTACAAGCATTACAGGACAAAATGTACTGACAAGAGCAATGGGCTACACTTCTTCACTGGCATTGTCTGTGTATTCTACTTTTTGGTGACATTAAATATAGATCTGATATTTTTTAGTAAATGGTGGGCGAGGGAGATAAGATGTAGAATGCTACACAGTGAACCAATCCCTCTTCCCATAATACAAGAGTGTTTTGAACACTGGTGTACTGTACAAAACGTTCTTATATTATGGGACGGAGGGAGTAGCTGTTTAATGTAAGTACAGTCATAGACAACGTTCAGTCCTTACAAGAGGACTGCAAAGCTAAACCTCTTCAAAAGCATTGGGTTGATTCTAAATTTATGCAAGAGTCCATACGGATCTTATAATGTCCACCAAATGGACGATAATGAGGCTAACATGTGCAGTGATGCTACATAATCAAACAACTATGAAAGTAAGTATGGTCATATAGGGCAAGAGGTACTCACGAGAGCAATGCAGTGTGCAGTATAGTTGCGAGATTCTGTGGTCCCTTGAGAACGAATGTTCTCCTGCTAACAGTTTTCGTACAAGTGAGACGTTAAGGCAAATGCAGAAATGTAGTTCAAATTGTGATGTGATATCATTGATAGTACCTTACGCTGCAGCCGAGACCAATGTGTAACAAGATTATTCCAGTCACCGTCGGATAAATGTAGCACCAGAGGCTTTACAGAAATTTCGTTTAGAGGCTTGCCATCGATGTGCGCTTGCCTCAGGTAGGAATGATA